>NC_134398.1:139572714-139713956 GCF_050003625.1 Haematobia irritans | reverse complement strand
AGCTTTGGAAGACAACATTTCCGAAGAAATTCGGGCTATTCCGGCCGAAATGCTCGAAAAAGTTGCCCAAAATTGGACTTTCCGAATGGACCACCTAAGACGCAGCCGCGGTCAACATTTAAATGAAATTATCTTCAAAAAGTAAATGTCATGGACCAATCTAACGTTTCAAATAAAGAACCGATGAGATTTTGCAAATTTTATGCGTTTTTTTTTTTAAAAAAGTTATCAAGCTCTTAACAAATCACCCTTTATATGGGACCTATATCTACATCTGAACCGATTTCAATGAAATTTTGCACATACCGTTAGTACTATCGAGGACTGGATCTAGCCTACTCTGAGTAAGATCGGATAATAAATAAGGGTTCTATGGCCAAATTTGGGAAAATCGGGCTATACATATATATGGGAGCTATATCTCAATCTGAACCGATTTCGATGATTTTTTGCACATATAGTTAGTGCTATAGAAGATTACATTTAGCCAAACTTGAGTAAGATCGGTTGAAAAATAAGGGTTTTATGGCGAAATTTTGAAAAATCGGGCGGTACATATATATGGGAGCTATATCTAAATCTGAACAAATTTCGATTATTTTTTACACATATAGTTATACAGTGCTATAGAAGATTACATTTAGCCAACTTTGAGTAAGATCTGTTGATAAATAGGGGTTTTTATGACCTAATTTGGCAAAATCTGGCGATACATATATATTTACTTTACTCACTTGTTCTTATTAAAATTTGAATTGAGTTTTAAAAATATTCAATCAAAGATTTAATTGAATCAACTTTTTTTTTAATTGAAAAAAAAATCAATTACAAAAACTAGTTGTATCAATTCATGTTTTAATGGGATTAGTTAATTGTTTAATTGACTTTTGTGATTGATACTATCATTTTGTGATTGAAGAGATTTCAATAAAAAATTAATTGGTTAATTTCGTGATTGAAGACAATATATATATTTTTTGTATTATTTGAAAGCCAACGTGGAGATCGATTTGTCCATAAAATTGGTCTCGTAACTTAAAATTTTAGAAAAGTACCAGAATTTGAATATATATTGTATTTATATATCATAATTTGTTTTGAAAATGATTTTTAACCCTAGCTTTGGCACTATATACAAATGTAAATATTTCATTTTTGACACTCTTGCCATTTCAACAATATTTATCCAATTTTTATGAAATTTGGACTCAGTGGCTAATTTTTCGTGCTCTTTCATAATATGTACAAATTTAACAATATTTTTAACAATATGGCAATTTTTCAATAATTTTTTTATTTTTCTTAAAAATCTGCCACTATTTACAAATGTATTGAATTATTTCATATGAAAATAATACAAATAAAAGAAGAGGAAATACAAACTTAAAAAAAAAAAAAAAAATATATATATATATATATATATATATATATATATATATATATATATATATATATATATATATATATATATATATATATATATATATATATATATATATATATATATATATATATATATATATATATATATATATATATATATATATATATATATATATATATATATATATATATATATATATATATATTTTGGGCAACTATCGCATTTGGTTTGCACCCAGCTTTGCTCCACACAGACTGGTTTTTTTACATTGCCCACATTTTTACCTTGAAGGACGCCTCCTTTTTTTCTCACCATGGTAGCACATATAGCAAGCGGTTTTTACTTTTGAATATCCTCTATCACCTTCATCAGACATAAAAGAAATAGCCCACGATTGTATAGGTTCACCGATAATGTGTCTACAATGCTCAATTTGTTTTTTATACCCTTCACCACTACTGTGGTACAGGGTATAATAAGTTTGTGCATTTGTATGTAACGCCAAGAAAGAAAAGTCTGAGACCCATCGTTTAGTATACCGATCGTCTTAGAATTAAATTCTGAGTCGATTTAGCGATGTCCGTCTGTCTGTCTGTCCGTCCGTCCGTCTGTCTGTCTGTCTGTTGATGTATTTTTGTGTGCAAAGTACAGCTCGCAGTTTTAGTCCGATTGTCCTACAATTTGGAATGTGGTCCTGTTTCGGCTCAAAGACGATCCCTATTGATTTTGGAAAAAATCGGTTCAGATTTAGATATAGCTGCCATATATATTTTTCACCGATCTGGTCATAATTGGCGTGTATATCAACCGATCTTCCTCAAATTCCGTACATCCCAATATTTTATGAGTCTCGAAAAAAATATCATCCAAATCGGTTCAGATTTAGATATAGCTCCCATATATAGCTTTCGCCCGATTTACACTCCTTTGTCCACAGAGGCCAATTTTTTGCTCCGATTTAGTTGAAATGTTGCACAGGGAGTAGAATTAGCATTATAGCTATGCGTGTCAAATTTGGTGGAAATTAGATATAGCTCCCATATATAGCTTTCGCCCGATTTACACTCATATGACCACAGAGGCTAATTTTTTGCTCCGATTTAGTTGAAATTTTGCACAGGGAGTAGAATTAGCATTGTTGCTATGCGTGCCAAATTTGGTTGAAATCGGTTCAGATTTAGATATAGCTCCCATATATATGTTTTCCTGATTTCGACAAAAATGGTCAAAATACCAACATTTTCCTTGTAAAATCGCCACTGCTTAGTCGAATAGTTGAAAAAATTACTCTAATTTTTTTAAACTTCTAATACATATATATCGAGCGATAAATCATAAATGAACTTTTGCGAAGTTTCCTTAAGATTGCTTCAGATTTAAATGTTTCCCATATTTTTTTACTAACATTGTGTTCCACCCTAGTCCATTAGCCGACTTAAATTTTGAGTCTATAGATTTTGTAAAAGTCTATCAAATTCTGTCCAAATCGAGTGATATTTAAATGTATGTATTTGGGACAAACCTTTATATATAGCACCCAACACATTTGACAGATGTGATATGGTATCGAAAATTTAGATCTATAAAGTGGTGCAGGGTATAATATAGTCGGCCCCGCCCGACTTTAGACTTTCCTTACTTGTTGTAATTGGTATAGAGCCGTTAAAACAAGATTCATGAAAAATTTAATGTTTTCGCTCCACTGATGATTTTTATCCAATTTAAATCCGTTTTTACTAACCAAAAATTGCTACCCGTCTAATTCAGATAGTTCACCGTCGTTTTCCATATGATATTCCCCCACTTCATTCTCATATAAATCGGAGTAAAATTTGGCCTGTGTGGTCATATGTGTATAAATCAGACTAAAGATATACATGGGAGTTATATCTAAATCTGAGCCGATTTAAACCAAATTTGGCCCGCATAGTAAGAATGTTAAGTCTACATCTTGTGCAAAATTTCACATAAATCTGTGGCCATATCGGTATAAATCAGGCGAAAGATATATGTGGGAGCTATATCAAAATCTGAACCGATTTCAACCAAATTTGGCATGCATAGTAAGAATATTAATTCTACTCCCTGTGCAAAATTTCACGTAGATCGGAGCAAAACTTTGCCGTCTGTGGTTATATGGGTGTATATCGGGCGAAAGATATATATGGGAGCTATATTTAACTCTTAACCGATTTCAATAATGTCGAACAGAAAATGTTCAAAAACAACAATATTTTTTCTGTAGCGGATATCAAAATGCAAAGCAAACATAAAAAAGCGGTTATGAAGTTAAAAACAACAAAGGAACAAAATATTTACATTTGTAAATAGTGGCAGATAATGTAGAAAAACATTGGTGCCTAAGCTAGGGTTAAAAGGTCATAAATTTTGAAAATAATTAAAAGTTGAGAAATTCCGCTTTCCAAATTTTTAAAAAATTGATAACCCGAAAACTTAACTTCATCAAACTTTAGAAAAGATGCAAATTGGAACAGTCGACTTTTTCAAATTTTCAAGTCGACTCGAATTTTCCCAAGGCTGAAAAAGTCGAAAAGCCAGCATTTTTATTTCGACCACAATCCCTACAATGTACACCTGAAAAAAATGCGAACATACTTTACCATAAATGTTGTTTTAAGCAGTCCATCATCACATGTAGCGATGTATGTGTGTGTATTTGTTTTATATTCTTCTGTAGGCTTTTTTGTGTAAAACAAGTGTACGTATGTATGGGTATGAGTGTGTGTTTGCTTTGTTTAAATATCCACTTAAAGTAGAAGTATTTTGAAAATGAGTACGCTCCTACACTCCCATTCGTAAAGTGAGTGAGTGAGTGGGGGAGCGTATGATAAATTTTATTTGCAATCATCTCAATGAAGGTATTGCGTATACGTCTACGTAAACCAACATATGTCTGAAGAGAGTATGAGTATAACCATACTCACACATACTTACACACATGCTGGCAAAGAGAAGGAAATAGTGAGATATATGTACAGCAGGGATGGAAAATACAATTTTTAAGAAAGTACAAAAAAGGTATTTTTTGAGCGGAAATGTACTTTTTACTAAATTTCAACAAAAATTTACTGGAAAATTATTGTCAAGAGACTAAATTTTAAAGAAAATAAAATTTTGACAAAATTTTCTATATAAATAAAATTTTGCAAAAATTTTCTATAGAAATAAAATTTTGCAAAAAAAATCTGTAGAAAAAAATGTTGCAAAATTTTTTCTACAGAAATAAAATTTTGCAAAAATTTCCTATAGAAATAAAATTTTGCAAAAAAAATCTGTAGAAAAAAATGTTGCAAAATGTTTTCTATAGAAATAAAATTTTGCAAAAATTCTATATAGAAAAAAAATTTTGACAATATTTTCTACCGAAATAAAAAATCGATAATATAGAATCGCATTCTTTTTTCGACTAAAACATTCTTGAAGTTCAATAAAATCCTGTTTTTGACTATGTCTTTTACAAAATCGAGATTTTCTTCCCACATGAACATGTCTGTTTTGCCATATTTGTAAAAGACTATTAGAAAATGAGGTTGATAAAGACTTTCTCAAAATATTAAATAATTTTGTCAAAGCTATTGTACCATAAATCTTATATCGACTCAAAAATGTCTACACAAAAGGTACTAAATCATTCGCGGGGGTACTAAGGTACTGACCGGGGTGAAAAAGTATTGAAAAAAGTACTATAGTACTGCATTTTCCATCCCTGATGTACAGTAGCAACAAGGCTTGGAATGGAGAATCGGGTACAAAACGAAAACATATTTCATCGACTTCTTATTTAAATGTAAGACTTTCGATTTTTTTTTTGTGGCAAAAGGCAAATGTGGACATTATATTGCAAATTTTCTTTCATGAGTGACAGCCTTACGGAAAATTGGTGCAAATTACCACTGACTGACCTATCACAGAACTAGTATCGGTGCTCCAGTTTCGTCATAATTTTTAATTAGTCATAATTTAATTTTTGTCAGAATAACCTCTTGTTAAACGTATTTCAAAAGTTTTTAATTTCTAGTGCAATTCGGATGCCTAAAATGAAATTAATTCCTAAGAGTTTGTTCGCGACTGGTTTATGAGCATCTGTCTATGGAGTGCTTTTACTAAATTGTCCCAGGACGTGTGGTTTGGAATGAGTCCAAGACGTGTCCGAAGGTGTTAATTTACCCCGTCAATGACAAACCCATGTTAAAGTGACCGGTCTCTTTCAATGACAAACCCATGTTAAAGTGACCGGTCTCTTTCATAGGTTTTGACCAGAACTGGGACTAGTCCTGTACTAGTCATATGGCTGATTCATTTCCCATAGGGAGAGAACAGTTTTGTAAAAACAAAATATTATACACTTTTTGGTCTGTTATAGGACATCTAACCAACATACAAAATAAATTTTAAAAAGTAACGAAATAACGACGGAGCCACCTTGGTGCACGGGTTCAATGCCACTTTCGATCGTACACTAAAAAATTGTTCAGCGGTGGATTCTCAGTAATGCCTGGTGTCATTTTTGACTCTTTTAAAGCTGCTTTAAGTGGTTTAAACCACGACTGTGGTATAACAAATTTAGAAGTAAAAACGATGACTATGAATCAATTTTTAGAAACCTATTGGGGATTTTCAATTCGACTAATCGACTTTTGACGTTGGCCAAATACGATTAAATGACTTTTAATTAAATTAAAAAGCGGATTATACAAATTTCTATAGTGACCTAAATAACTGCTTTAGCAAAATGATGGCAATGAAGTAATTTTTAGATACGAGAGATGCCTTTAATTTCAGGATTTGCAAGTGCAATCTGCTAACTGACAGCTCTCCACTTATATATACGTACTCAGAACGTTTTGACGTAAGAGCGCTATTTGTGTTGTTCACAGCAACTTGAAAGATTCATCTCGCCCAAAAAACGGAATTAAATCGTGAGCATTCTTGTGCGATTATTTTTTACAACACAACAACAGTGCAACGATGATGGCGATGAAGCTTTGTCAAGAACCAGTGTTTCAAGAACCAGTGTTTACCGATGGTATGATGAATTTAACCGAGGTCATAGTTCACTCCAAGACGAATTTCGTAAAGGTCTTCCAAAATCAGTATTTGTTCCGGAAACATCTGAGTTGTATACAACCATTTGTTTGCTAAATGTCTTCTAAGAAATCAGGAAAACCAACCGCGGAAGACGGATCACCCTTCACCATGACAATGCGAACTCTCCCACATCGGCTCAAATAACTGCATTTTTGAGCACTCAAAACATCGATTTGATTGGTAAAAAAATTAAATGAGAGGTCAAAAAGGGTTCTTGACACTTGAAGAAGCGGTTGATACGTTCAGAATGCATGCTTTGCAGATACCTTAATCAGAATGACAAAGTTCTGCAACAAATTGGTAAAGCGGAACAAATTCCTCGACTTTTGTAGAAAAGTCTATTTTTTTTTTAATCTTCAAATTCGACTGACCGACTTTTGAAAGTGGTCAAAACCGACTAACGAAAATGTTGCAAAGAATACTTTCGATTAAAAGAGGATTATGATTCAAATATCTCTATAGTAATCCTGAGAGTATATGTTGACGATATGGGGAGGTCAAAAACGCGAATTTCTATATTTTGAAAATAGTCGAAAATTAGAAATGTGGACTTTAAAAATTCAAAAAGTCAAAAGGATGACTTTTTAAAATTTCCTTGTTGATTCTGATTAAAATCCCTAGTACCTAAAGTTGATAATTATGCTTTCAATCTTCTCATTGTAATGCCATGGGAACTTCTATAAAAATATATTGACTAACAGGTTGGCTGATAAGTCCCCGGTATGACACATAAATGGCGTCGCTAGTATTAAATACATATTATTTTTATATAGTACCGACCTTCAAATGATTCGTGTCAAAATTTAACGTCTGTAAGTCAATTAGTTTGTGAGATAGAGCGTCTTTTGTGAAGCAACTTTTGTTATTGTGAAAAAAAATGAAAAAAAAAAATGGAATTACGAATTTTGATAAAATACTGTTTTCTGAAGGGGAAAAATGTGGTGGAAGTAAAAACTTGGCTTGATAATGAGTTTCCTGACTCTGCCCCAGGGAAATCAACAATAATTGATTGGTATGCAAAATTCAAGCGTGGTGAAATGAGCACGGAGGACGGTGAACGCAGTGGATGCCCGAAAGAGGTGGTTACCGACGAAAACATCAAAAAAATCCACAAAATGATTTTGAATGACCGTAAAATGAAGTTGATCGAGATAGCAGAGACCTTAAAGATATCAATGGAACGTGTTGGTCATATCATTCATCAATATTTGGATATGCGGAAGCTCTGTGCAAAATGGGTGCCGCGCGAGCTCACATTTGACCAAAAACAACAACGTGTTGATGATTCTGAGCGGTGTTTGCAGCTGTTAACTCGTAATACACCCGAGTTTTTCCGTCGATGTGTGACAATGGATGAAACATGGCTCCATCACTGCACTCCTGAGGCCTTAAAGATATCAAAGGAACGTGTTGGTCATATCATTCATCAATATTTGGATATGCGGAAGCTCTGTGCAAAATGGGTGCCGCGCGAGCTCACATTTGACCAAAAACAACAACGTGTTAATATTCTGAGCGGTGTTTGCAGCTGTTAACTCGTAATACACCCGAGTTTTTCCGTCGATATGTGACAATGGACGAAACATGGCTCCATCACTACACTCCTGAGTCAAATCGACAGTCGGCTGAGTGAAAGCGACCGGTGAACCGTCTCCGAAGCGTGGAAAGACTCAACAGTCCGCTGGCAAAGTAATGGCCTCTGTTTTTTGGAATGCGCATGGAATAATTTTTATCGATTATCTTGAGAAGGGAAAAACCATCAACAGTGACTATTATATGGCGTTATTGGAATGTTTGAAGGTCGAAATCGTGGCAAAATGTTTTTCTTTGTTAGACCGGGGACTTATAAGCCAACCTGTTACATTATGAAACTGGACTTTCAATTAAAAGGGGTCGAAGATGCACATATTTCTGCTCTAGAAATAAAAACTATGGCTAGAACCAGTTTTGAGATACCTCTTGAGGACTCAAAGATCGAAAATCAACTGTTCGACTTTTGGAAAAAAAATCGAAAATTGGACATAGGTTAGGTTAAAGTGGCAGCCCGATTAAGATTCAGGCTCACTTAGACTATTCAGTCCATTGTGATACCACATTAACTAAAAGTACCTATTACATATCGGCACTTCTAGTTTTAACCGTTGAACCTTCTCTATTATTTTCTTCTGTTGAACCAACCAGATTGTTCCAAAAACATTAGCAGACTGCTTGAGTTAACGTTTTCCAGGTCCGCCAGTAATCTGAAGCTATATGCCCCTAAAATTTGCTTACCCCTTACACAAAATGCAGGACACTCACACAAGAGGTGTTTTATTGATTCCTTTTCCTCCGCATCATGACAGCTCATACAATAGTCATTATACTTCGCGCCAATAGTTTTTGCAAAATCGCCTATCAGGCAACGACCCGTTTTAGCAGATATCAGGAGTGATATCTGGCGTCTCGAGAACACTAGCATATCTAGTGTGCGGTTTAAGTTTACACGGGGCCATATTTGCTTGGTGTCGTTACAACCCTTACAATTCTCCCAGTGAACATTTGCCATCATGACAAAGTTGGACATACGGATATTACCAAGTCGAAGCAAAATTTGATTCTGAGATGACGTATATCTTAAATTACGGCTCTAAGACTGCTCCTTCTACAGAAATGTGAACTTGGAATGGGCGGTGAAGTCCATGTCTTATTTTACTAAAACTGATCCATTAACATTGTCGTCATATGATCAAAGACTTCCTTTATTACAGCGACAAATGATACAGAGAACCACATTGTAGATGATAAACTCTACATCACACATAAGCAAGTGCCGACGACAATGTGTTTCTATACAAGTGTGCCTGTGTATGTGTGCGAGCGTAAAATAAAACCAATTGAATATGTTTGCCTTTTGTATATCTTCGACATTAAAAAAGATGAAAGAATGCTAAACACAGAGCAAAAAAGGGGAGAAAGATTTCCTATATCCTGATAACATATTCAATTTGCCAAAGTGTTTCATCGATGGATGTATCATTCTTCTTTGCCAACAATGACATCGGATGGTGGTGCAATAATACATTTTATGACCATAAAAAAAAACAACAGTGACAGCAGATGCTTGACATCCAAGTGCCATTAAGGAAATTTGAATGTTGTCGATATGGCCATATGTGAGCTAATAAAATAACAAATATAAAATCAAATTTTTTCTTGACATTTTAAATGTCATGTGTATAGATGAACGTTGTGGGAAAATTAAAAAAAAAATTGGGGAAAGTTAATTTTTTTCTCTGAAATGTTCGGTTGCAATTGTGGATGTTATTTAGAACTAGAAAGGATCATAACTCCAATAACATTTTTGGATTTCATACTATATCGTAGAGAGAGCGAGAGAGAGAGAGTGCACTGTCAATAATATTTACCTAGTAAGAAAAATTATGCGACCTAAATTTTTAGGATGGGCAGTTAAGTATATTTGTTTGTTTTTTTACTAGAAAGTTCATAATCTTCGCTTTAAAATGTTTTTCTTTAAATCTAGGATAAGAATTTTTGAAATTTGCGTTAAAGTCTTTGAGATAAAAACAAATTTTGCTTAATGGAAAACACTTTTGATTTAATTAATTGATATATTGAATCTTTAGATTAACAATAAAGAGACTTCGAAACAACGTATATTGAGGATTTTGCGTTTGTTGGTTAAAAGATTTATTTTTCTTGAAATTAGGAAAACATTTTGTACTTCGAAATATCTGTCATTATTTAAAATTTCAAACTGAATTGCTTGCTCGTAAATAGGTTAGGTTAAAACGAGGATTCAGGTTGTGCTGCATTATGTCGGTTGACATATACTTAAGGCAGTATTCGGCTTGTTGTGCTCTCTAACTTCTCTTTCCACCGTACCCTTCTTTTATTCCAGGAACTCTGTACACTCAAAAAAGGGGAAATCCTCTATTTCACTAAAGCCAATTTAACTTAATTTTAGTTCATGGAATTATTATATTAGGACATATTTTATTTTACTCTTTTAACTTTTTGGCGTACTTTAGTTAAATGAACTAAAACAAGTATATACGGCCGCAAGTCCGGCCAGGCCGAATCTTATGTACCCACCACCATGGATTGCGTAGAAACTTCTACGAAAGACTGTCATCCACAATCGAATTACTTGGGTTGTGGTATTTTAAAACTTCTTAACATCGTTTTCTAAATTGTTAGTTAGTCCATACTTGGTATATATTAGACAAAAAAGGTATGTATAGTTAAGTCTACAAATAATTTCGTATCGATATGGACTTTTGCACGGTACGTAGAGAGCCAGAATTGAAATATGGGGGTCGCTTATATGTGGGCTATATACAATTATGAACTTGATATGGACCAATTTCTGTGTGATTGGGAATCGATTTATCTGAGGGCTATATATAACTATCGACCGATATGGACCTAGTTAAACATGGTTGTTAACAGTCATATACTACACTGAAAAAAATATTGTCGTGAGGTCAAAGATTTCATGTCTTTAAAATACGAATACAAATTTTGCTTAGCATAGAAGACGCATTTCTCTAAAATAAAGTTATTTTCCTTGTCCAAAAGTCGATAAACTTTTCAATGAAGTCATATTGTCCTTATAATTAAGTGATTTGACTTAAAAATGGGTATCTTAACATGAAAGAAAAAAATTATAGGCTAAGGTCAACTTGACTTTAATAATTCAGAAAAATTCTTTAAATTTAATGAAATTGTCTTTAAATTTGTTGTCTTTTTGCATCTTGACTACAAAGCAAAAAATCGTTCAAATATAGGACATGTTTTTCAAAACTTTATTTTAAAGAAGTTTTTTACTTCAAACATAGCATAATTTCTACTGGAAGTCGAGTCCTAATTTGGAAAATAAAGTTGCCGTTAACTCGTTTTTAAAGGACTTTGATAGCATATGAAGAAAAAAAGCTGAGAAAGCGAAACATTAAAATTTGCTTCCTAGAAGCAAGTACACAAAACCTAAATTTAAAAGAGAATTGTGTCTTAAAAATATCCTTACTTGTATTCTCCGCTTCTTTGGCTCGGAATCAATACCAAATTTTTTAAAGTAAAGACAAAATCTTTGGAACCGAGTATGCTTTTTTTTCAGTGTAGTAAAAGTAACAAATTTCAACTGACTCGGATGAAATTTGCTCCTCCACGTGGCTCCAAAACAAAATCTCGGGATCGGTTTATATGGGGGCTATATATGACTATGGACTGATATGGACCACTTTTGGCATGGTTGTTAAATATCATATACTACCACCACGTACCAAATTTCAACCAGATCGGATGAATTTTGCTCCTCCGAAAGGCACGCGGGGTCAAATCTGGGGTCGGTTTATATGGGGGCTATATATAATTATGGACGCATATGAACCAATTCCTGCATGGTTGTTGGATACCATATACTAACATCACGTACCAAATTTCAACCAAATCGGATAAATTTTGCTCTTCCAAGGGGCTTCGGAGGTCAAATCTGGGGATTTATATGTGGGCTATATATAATTATGGACCGATTTCGACCAATTTTTGCATTGGTGTTTCAGGCCATAACATATATTAACACCACGTATCAAATTTCAACTGAATCAGATGAATTTTGGTTTTCCAAGAGGTTCCGGAGGCCACTTCAGGCTCACTTAGACTATTCAGTCCATTGTGATACATTAGTGGTATCACAAAAATTATACACAAAGATTTAATAATAAAAATTATACACAAAATTATACACAAAGATTTAATAAATTCGCACTTTTCACAAAATATTTCTTTATTTCCTTAAATTAGTAAATTTTACTACAAATTTGCCTAACTTGAACTTCATATGGCACTAAAGACATTTTTGCAATTTTAAACTCCAATTTTTTCCTTCAAATTACAAAATTTTTTTTAACAAATGAACAAATTAATTATGTTTAATACATTTTCTTGAAGATTTCGAAAAAAATTTTTCTTACTTAAATTTTTTTTTAACAAGTGAACAATATTAATTATGTTTAATAAATTTTCTTGAATTTTTCGAAAAATATTTACTTACTCTTATGATATCGGCGTGATGTCAGCGTTTGTAATATTGTTTAGTGAAAATTTTCTAAAAATTAACTTAAATTTTCTAAAATTAACCAGATTTTTTCTTCGTTGGATTCACTATTTTTTCAGTCCTTGTTTCCAAACTGGGTTAGAACCGAAATCTTCATCGACATGGTTAACTCTCTTCCAAGAAAAGGCAGGCAGTTCAAAGGTGGTGCTCCAAGGTCTCAACATCTTCTGCTGCTCCTATTCGGCACAGATATTCTCTCAATTCTATGTGCCCATCATTATTCTTGCAGTCCTTCTAACTTTCGTCCTTCTTTATATCTGGGTCACCTCATAGTAGTTTTGTTGTCAGAATGAACTGGTGATAAGAGCTAGGCCAAATCAGGAAGTGAAATTAGAGAACGTAAAGTCCATAAAGGCAACGGGGGCCGAGTTGGATGAATGGACAGGTTCTGATATGGACGAATGCAGTTCATTCCGACCTTCCGACCTTGCATTCGTCCATATCAGAACCTGTCCATTCATCCAACTCGGCCCCCGTTGCCTTTATGGACTTTGCGTTCTCTAATTTCACTTCCTGATTTGGCCTAGCTCTTATCACCAGTTCATTTATTTTTCCTCTTATTCCGACATGCTCAGCACCCATATTATACGATCAATCATATATCTATGAGTAAATTCTGCTATTGCCTTCACTGCCGCCAGGTTATCTGTGAAAAAGTTCACGTTTTGTGGCCTCGCGTTATCTCCAAGCTAATAAACATTCCGTTGTGGCACGGGAGGATGTTGTGGTCGGAATAGATTTTCTGTGGAAGACACCACATATACGCCCAGTCCCGTCCTCTCACCCATCTTCGGACCACCATACTGGTATCAGAATGCCTCACTCGGCAGCTATGGCCACCACAGGTATTCGAACATGGATTGCTGTGGCTTTAATAATTCACCATGTTTCGCGTTTCCGACTTCCAATATCTTCAATAGGAGCCACAGTGGTGCAACGGTTAACATAGCCGTCTTGAATACATAGGGTTGCGGATTTAGACCCAGTTTCAATCGAACACGAAAAGGATGTTCAGCGGTGGATTATCTGAGTGTTTCAAAGCTTCTCTAAGTGGATTCACCACAATGTGGAACGCCGTTCGGACTCGACTATAAAAAGGAGGACCCTTGTCGTTGAAGTAAACATCGAGAGGGCAATATCACAATGGACAAAATAATGGGAGTAAGTCAGAAATATCGCGCTGCCACTATACCTAACCTAACTTAAGCTAACATCTTCAATCTAATCGCATCCATAGTGATTTCGCTTTTGATGTGAACATATCTATACGTCTTATGTAAAGTTTCATCTCCAGGGTTCATAAATAGCTTTTGCTAAATAGCCAAATGAGATCTGTTTCCTTATTTTAATTTAATAGGGCCTAGATTTAATGGCCCTATAAAATAGTCTAAATTAGCCTTAAATATCGTGTTGCCACTACACTCAAAAAACGTTTACTTGTATTCAAAGATTTTGACCTTCTCTTAAAGACATTTTTTTAGCGACCTAGGATCAATAAAATTAAAATTATTCTCATTTATCGAATTTTCATTTTCTTTTCGTGGTATATTAATAGAGCTATTCACGTACAAACAAATTCCAGTTGAAAAATCCAAATTATAGAGTTTACCTCAAAGTTTTAAAAATGTTTTCTTAATTTCACAAAAACTTTAAACCAAAGATGCTAAATCCTCAAAATAAGTCTTAGCCTATACTTGAAGCTTTTCTATCTTAAATCTAAAGATTTAATATTTCAGATAATTTAAGGATGATTTCTTTAAATCAAAAATGCGTTTCTTTGTTTTAAGGAAAATTTTCGTCAGTTCAAAGACATGCAACTTTAACGGAAGGACGCAAATTTACAAAATTTGTATCCTAAATTTAATGAAAAAAAATGTTGAAGTAAAGATTATAAACTTTGTTTTAATGAAAATGACATTATTTTAAAGAAAATTGTCCTTAATATTTGTAAATTACGCATCTTAAAATTTAGATTGCATAATCTTTAATATCATGTAAATATTTTTTCAGTGTATACCTAGGTTTGATGTTAGATAGCTACCGAAAAATGTATTTAATTAAAAGAAGCAGCATCTTTGGCTCGGAAGGTAAAAATCTTTGGTTTGTAGAAAACTTTTGTACGTGTACCTCATATTCCGAGGATATTTGTTTTTGTTCTTATTTTCAAAATCGTTTTCATACTATACAACACAATTAATTATAGAAATTTTATTATTATTTATAAAAGAAATTTATATTGGAAAAGTGGGTCTAAAGTTTACTTAAATTTTTTTGTATATGTCCCTAAATATTTAAGACTTTAATGGTTTTTTATGAAATGAAAAATTGTACATATTCATCCCATACACTCAAAAAAAGTGAATTCTCTATTTCACTAAAGCCAATTTAACGTTCGTTTAGTTCATGGAATTATTATGTTTGGAGAAAGTTTCCTCTACTCAAATAATTTTTTGTGTACGTTAGTTAAAGCAAGTTCACCACTGTGGTATCACAATGAACTGAATAGTCTAAGTGAGCCTGATACATCGGGCTGCCACATAACCTAACCTAACCTAGTTAAAGTAACTAAAACTGAGGAAAAAAATATACACAAATGAAGGATAACGATTAACTAAATTCGTGTCTTCCACAAAATAGTTCAATATTTCATTAAATTTGTAAATTTTACTACAAATGCGTTCATCATGAACTTCGTATGACAATAAAGACATTCTTGCAATTTTTAACTCCAATTTTTTCCTTAAAACTACAAAATTTTCGTCAAAAAGTGAAAAAACTTCATTATGTCTAATAAATTTTCTTGAATTTGTCGAAAAATATTTACTTATTTTTTATGACATCGGTGTGATGCCAGCGTTTGTTGTACTGTTTAGTTAAAATTTTCTAAAAATATTAAAAATTTTCTAAAATTAACCGAAATTTTTCTTCCTGGTGGGTTCACTGTTTTTTCAGTGTACGTAGCAAAATTAGCAGTCATCTTTGAAAATGCCCAACCTTCACCTATATTTCAACTTATATGATACACTCTGCAAATACCATAGCACCACAACACTAAAATAGTTTGGTAAATAGATTTTGCACTTGCACTTAATTAGAGTAGAAAATATTTGCTATTGAGACTGTCTTTAAACTTCAATGGAATGGGCATTACCGAATGGGCAAAAGTTTTAATTAAAATGCAAATTGCCGGTCATGACAAAATAATTGTACACACACACACATAGATTGCAATGGAGCCCATATCATTTGCTTTGATTTTCTAATTCAAAAACCATTAGAAGTAGTAGATGTTGGCCATTTAAGGTACATAGTACTGGACAAAATTAAAAGAATGAGAGATAGAGAGACATTGAAGACGTAATGAGACAGAGAGTATCATTTGTTAGAAATTAGCATCACAAGTCTACAAATTACCCACTCAACCACCCATTCGCATGGAAATCAAAGTGACCAATGTCATGTGTGAGAGTATTTGAGTATAACTGTTTCTCGTATCGATTTTAACAAGTGAAATGCAAAAAAACTCTATTTCCAAAATTTTTATATGCGTATCTCGACAATTTTATATCCTACAAACGGAATGAAAAAAAAATTGTTTGTACACTTAATCTTATGGTAGAGGGTATAAATAACTCATGGGATTATAAATGTCCCGATATGAAGTTGAGTCTAATTGTATTTTGCACTATTTTGAACCATTACTTGTTTATTCTGATTGCAAGTGCAATTGAAGCTAACTTAGTTTTAGTGGCATAAGAAACCAACATTGCACGACACCAGTTAAGGGTTAACTTAATTAAAGTCTTAACCAAAGTGCAAAAGTGCGCTCAGATTTCAACGTGTCCAACATGCTCAATGATGTAATGCACTTAGCTCCTTAGTCGTATACCATATTCACGTACACATTGACTCTCTCTTTCTCTCCGCATCTCTCAGAGACACATACTAAATTTACACACAATTGTAATTGTGAGTGAGTGTAGAAGTTATAAAGAAATACGAATATCAAGGAAATTAGCTAATAGCTTAGTTGATATTTAAATGGAGTGTGAGATTTTATGCGAAGTATTGGGAAATAGGGTATACAAAATTATAGGTATGTTAATCCGGATTAAAATTAAAGAGTCATTGGGTCAGGCAACGAGAAGTGTGAGATAGTGTGTCAGAGATGTTAATCTCTCGTCAAACATTAAAATAAAATTTTCGAGGTTGTTGTTGAAATTTCAAAATCATCACTGTTTCATAGATTTGTTCTTAACACGAATGATTTTGGTATTGATTATAAATAAATTTATTAATAATTTAGCTTTAATTTATTTTTAAAATTGCTAGCCTATAAGGATGTAATCCATAGACTTAAATAAATAAACATATAGCGAAGTGAACTTAGAGAACGCAAACCCAACAAAGGCAAGGCAGACCGAAATGGATGAATGGGCACGGGAGACACATACAACAATGTGGACCAAGGGGTAGCACAGACAAGAAAAGGCTGGAGAACGTCTCAAGGTGATTGGGATGAGAGTCAGGAAGACTGTGGGAATAATGATCGGAATATGAACAACAGAAAATGTTGTATATAGATCGTGTTTTAAAGATAATGAGACCTTGGAACACTACTATTGTCACTGCACTACATTTACTATATAATTGGGGACCTAGTCCAGCTAGTTTATCCAGTGCATTGTGGTTAACTCTCTATGCCATGAGTGCGGTCCCATTCTACGTTCAGACCATAGACAAGGGACTTTCCTTATAATGCCGACTCCGAACGGCATTTCACTTTACGATGAAACCACACTCAAAAAAAGTGAACTCTCTATTTCACTAAAGCCAATTTAACTTTATTTTAGTTCATGGAATTATTATGTTTGGAGAAAGTTTCCTGTACTCTAATAATTTTTTGTTTACGTTAGTTAAATTAACGAAAACCGAGGAAAAAAATATACTCAAATGAAGCATGAAGATTAACTAAATTCGTGTTTTCCACAATATAGTTCAGAATTTCTTTAAATTTGTAAATTTTACCAAAAAGGCGTCCATCGTGAACTTCGTATGCCACTAAAGACAATCTTGCAATTTTGAACTCCAAATTTTTCCTTCAAACTACAAAATTTTCTTTAACAAGTGAAAAAACTTAGTTATGTGTAATAAATTTTCTTGAATTTGTCGAAAAATATTTACTTATTTTTATGACATCGGCGTGATGCCAACGTTTGTAATACTGTTTAGTTAAAATTTTCTACAAATATTCAAAAATTTCTAAAATTAACAGAAAGTTTTCTTCCTGGTGGGTTCACTGTTTTTTCAGTGCACTTACCCGCAAAGAAAAAAGAAAAGTTTGGAACACGTGTACCGAAAACTTTTTTCTTTTGTTAGAGTTTTTTGAATTTCTTCGAAAATTTTAATTTTTTTATCACCAAAAAAATTCGTTAGTTACAAAATTTTTATTTTTTAAAATAAAAAATAATTTTTGAACCAACAACACAGTCCATTTCGTTTATATCATGCACTGTTCTTTTCTGACTTTAAGTCTTTAATCAGACACATTTTACAGTTTCATAGTATAAATTTAATATAGTAGTATGTAATGTTGAACACTTTTTCGGAATCGAACATATCTGGAATATATGTAAAAAAAAATCTTTTTTGTTTTCGGTCGAAGCAGGGCTTGAACCCGGGACCGTTGGTATCCCAGGCGGATGTAGCAACCACTGATCCACGGTGCCCAACTAATGTTTATGCTTCTGTTAAATAAAGTTTGTTTAATCGGCTCGTGGGCGCCGCAAGCTATACTATATAAATAAAACTTATATGGATAATTGTCTATTGGTGACAGTAACAGCTACGTAGCCCAGTGGATAGTGTGCTGGCTTACAAATTGCAGGGTCCGCGGTTCGATTCTCCGTCCAGGCAAAAGGTAAAATTTAAACAAGTATATACGGAGGTAAGTTCGGCCAGGCCGAATCTTATGTACCCTTCACCATGGATTGCGTAGAAACTTCTACTAAAGACGGTCATCCACAATTAAATTACTTGGGTTGCGACCGATGGCAAGGCATCTTAAAACTTCTTAACATCATCTTCTAAATTGTAAGCTAGTTCAGGCGGGATATATAGTAAACAAAAGAAAGGTAGATTAAATATGTTACGTATATATTCAGTTCTTGACCGATATACATATAGTGGGAAGAAATAATTGCGAACCGATATGAACTTTTGTGCAGTAATTATAGAGCCAAAATTGAAATATGGCGGTCGCTTTATATGGGGGCTATATACAATTATGAACACGAGTCTACCAAAAATGGTAGAATTCTTAATAATTTGGAAGATCTTGCAAAATATTCCTCTCCAACTATGAAATGCTTCATACATTTTCTATAGAAATAAAATTTTGAAATAAAAAAAGAAATAAGAAATAAAAGAAATTAAATTTTGACATAGAAATAAATTTTTGACAAAATTTTGTATAGAAATTATATTTTGACAAAATTTTCTAAAGACATCAAATGTTGACAAAATTTTCTATAGAAATATAAAATTTTGAAAAAATTTTCTATGGCAATAAAATTTTGGTAGTATGAACTTTGCTCCTCCAAGAAGCTCCGAAGGTCAAATCTGAAGATCGGTTTATATAAGAGCTATATATAATTATGGACCGATATGAAGCAATTATGGTATGTTTGTTAGAGACCATATACTAACACCACGTGCCAAATTTCAGCCGGATCGGATGAAATTTGCTTCTCTTAGAGGCTCCGCAAGCCAAATCTGGGGATCGCTTTATATGGGGGCTATATATAATTATGGACCGATTTCGACCAATTTTTGCATGGTTGTTAGAGATCATATACCAACACCACCTACCAAATTTCAGCCGGATCGGATGAAATTTGATTCTCTTAGAGGCTCCGCAAGCCAAATCTGGGGAACGGTTTATATGGGGGCTATATATAATTATAGACCGATGTCGACCAATTTTTGCACGGTTGTTACATACCATATACCAACACTATATACCAAATATCAGCCAGATCGGATGAAATATGCTTCTCTTAGAGGCTCCGCAAGCCAAATCTGGGGATCGGTTTATATGGGGGCTATACGTAAAAGTGGACCGATATGGTCCATTTGCAATACCATCCGACCTACATCAATAACAACTACTTGTGCCAAGTTTAAAGTCGATAGCTTATTTCGTTCGGAAGTTATCGTGATTTCAACAGACGGGCGGACGGACGGACATGCTCAGATCGACTCAGAATTTCACCACGACCCAGAATATATATACTTTATGGGGTCTTAGAGCAATATTTCAATGTGTTACAAAAGGAATGACAAAGTTAATATATCCCCATCCTATGGTGGAGGGTATAAAAATTAATTGAAGTTGTTATAGTTGTCCTTAGTGCAACAAAATTTTCTTTCATTTTAAGATACCCATTGTAAAGTTGGGTCATGAGTGCGATGATTACGAATCATCAAAGGTAATAGTGGAGACGGTGGATGAAATGGCGGATGCCGCAACAATCCTTGATCTTATACCTAAGGTATGTGACCGTTGCTGCCGGGACAATGGTCCCCAGAAGATATGCCAGGGATACTAGGGAAATAACAGCTACATCGATGGATCGAAGATGAGTGCGAACTCGGGACGGGGCGTATATGTGGAGGACTCGTACACCGATATTGTACGATATTCTATTCCGATTACCGGACCACAGCACAATCCTGCAGGCAAAAGTGCGTGCTATAATAGAATGTGTTGAATTGATCCGCAGTATCATGAGGCCATAAAAAGGCAACAGCAAACATTACGGTTCGATCAACGAATACTCGGTATATGACAGGATCCACATCGTATGGGTTCTTGGCCATCTCGAAATATGAGGAAAAGTATTTGCCTTTACGAACTCACGATAAGAGCTAGAACATACAACGAAGTGAACTTAGAGAACGCAAACCCAATAAAGGCAAGGCGGACCGAATTGGATGAATGGGCACACATATGTTACAGCAATGTGGACCAAGGGCGACGACAATACTATGGGGTGACACAAACAAGGAAAGGCTGGAGAACTTCTCAAGGTGAATGGGATGAGAGTCAGGAAGACTGTGGGAATAATGATCGGGCACCTAGAATTGAAAGCACGTCTTCGCCGAATATGAGCAACAGTAGATGTTATATATAGATCGTGTTTTAAGGATAATGAGACCTTGGAACACTACTATTGTCACTGCACTGCCTTTAATATGTAATTGGGGACCTAGCCCAGCTAGTTCATTCAGTGCATTGTGATATCACTAGTGGTTAACTGTCTAAGCAATGAGTGTGGTTCCATTCTTCGTTTCGACCATAGACAAGGGACTTTCTTTTTATTGCCGAGTCCGAACGGTATTTCACTTTACGATGAAACCACTTAGAGTAGCTTCAAACTCTCAGAAATGTCACCAGCATTAATGAAAGAGGTGACAATTTTCTTGGTGTTTGATCGAAACTGTGATTGAATCCTTTGTATATAAGGCGCGCATGCTCACCGTTCTACCACGGAGGCCGCCGTGAGGGTCAATGTTCGCACTCCGCACGTACTCATCGATCGTTGGGTCGAAGTAAATGCTGAATTTTATCCTAAACACAGAAAAACCTTTCGGTCGCAGACTGTGGACATTCCACGTGGACTCAGCATTAACGCACTCAGCTCGCGTCAGCCAAGAATGGCTTGAGAAGTAGGATCCTCGCTTCATTTCCGCCATGGCCACCAAATTTTCTGGATCTCAATTGGTTTGAATTTGGCGCCTAGGGAATTTTGGAGAACAAGGTTGGGAGTTAAACATACCCGGTATTGAAGTCCTGGGTAGAAAAACTCTTCTCGCAATCAGCGCTCGCTTCATTTATAACGCACAATGACCACCCACATCTCCGTATCTCAATCTGTTGAACTTTTGCTTTTGGGGCATTTTGGAGAGTAAGGTTGGCACTATAAAAATACCAAAGTGTCGTCGATCATCTCAAGGCGCCGCTTCATCGGTAATGAACCAAAATACGGCAGAACAATTTTTGTGCAGTGTGTGATGGCTTTGCACACTGAAAAAAAAAATAATACCGTGAAGCCAAAGATTTCATGTCCTTATTGCGAATTTTGCTTAGAATAGAAGATGCATTTCTCCGATATAAAGTTTTTTTTCTTATTCAAAAATCGATAAAAATCGATTGAAACAATGAAGTCGTTTTGTCATTATAATTAAATTATTTGACTCAAAAATGGGAATCTTGACATGAAAGGAAATTTTATTTGACTAAGATCAACGTATGAAAAATTCTTCAAAATTAATGCAATTATCTTTAAATTTGTTGTCTTTTTGCATCTTGACTACAAAGCGAAAAAAAACCTTTCAAAAATAGGACATGGGTTTAAACACTTTATTTTAAAAACGATTTTTACTTGAAACATAGCATTATTTTTAATTGAAATCAGGTCTAAATTTACAATTTTAAATTTTCGTAAACACATTTTTAAAGAACTTTAATAGCACATGAAAAAAAAAAGCTGAAAAAATGAATCAATTTCAAATTTTTTCCCTAGGATGAAATAAATTTTGAATTTAAAAGAAATTTAAATATATTTGTATCTTAAAAGTGCCCTAACTTCAATTCTCCGCTTATTTGGCACGGAAACAATACCAATATAATTAGTATAAAGACGAAATCTTAGGAAAATGACATGATTTTTTTCAGTATAGGCTGTTTGAAGACCACAATTCGTAGCAAAGTTGGCCAATTCGACCAAATCTAAACAGGTTCTAAAATTTGATTTTATTTCCAAATTTCAGTAAAATTACCAATTGTTGCATTATATATCAGCTACCCTCACCTCAACTATAATCTGAACTCTTTGCCAATTCATCATTTAGCATATTTTAATCTTTATGTATTTATTTTCTCTTTTTTTACAGTGCTCATCGTCCTATTTAAAAACAACTCATAAATATTGGTGAGTATTCCCAAAAAATAAATTAAATGTTCCTGTCGTAGAGAAAAAGAGTATATTCTAAAAAAAAAAAACGAAAATTATCTTTATCATCGTTATGTTCATAAATAAATACATATGGAGTGATTTCTAATTAAGTTGAAATTCCCCATTGATATTTCCTTTATATGTTCGGCGATTATGCTTAGTTTATGACGGTGTATGAAACGCAATACATACACCTTGAGTACCATATTCCTCGAAGAGCCATATATATTTTTTCTTTCGTCTTTTGGGTATAGAATTCCAGTTTTATTCATTAATTGTTGTTTCGCATTGCTTATCTTTTACCTTGCATAATGCTGAAGGAAGAAAACCGAAGAAACATGAAATTCATAAAATTTCATTTTTAAATAACATTTTTTCCACTCACAAGAATTATGTATTCCAGGGTATTATTATCATATTCCCCGCTCTGTTGGTTGTGGGCGTTGATGTGGTTTCTTTTAAACGGTGTAAAAATTAAGTAGTACATACAAAAATGAAAAGCATGTATCGCACTAAAGAAGTGCTTAAAATAACATCCGCAGTTGAACCGAACAGACTTTATTTTACTCTATTAAAATATATTGTAACGAGTAAGTAAAGTAGAAAGTCGGGCGTGGCTGACTATATCATACCCTAAAGCACCTCTACTGAATTAGTAAAGTAAGCATTTGTGGGGTAAAATTGATATAGGGTTGGGAGATAAACTGCAGTTTCAGTTTATGGATACTTTGGCTCAAATCCGAACGGAAATGTTTGAAATTAGGAGCTATAGTCGGTGTTGCCAGGGAAATTTTCGGTTTACACTACAAGGACAAAAAAAAGTTTCCTACTTTCCCCTATATTCCCGAAATATTTCCCCTACATTATTTATACCCTGCTCCACACTGTGGAACAGGGTATTATAAGTTAGTGCATATGTTTGCAACACCCAGAAGGAGACGACATAGACACATGGTGTCTTTGGCAAAAATGCTCAGGGTGGGCTCCTGAGTCGATATAGTCATGTCCATCTGTCCGTGAACACATTTTTGTAATCAAAGTCTAGGTCGCAGTTTTAGTCCAATCGACTTCAAATTTGCCACAAGTATGTGTTTTGACTCAGAATAGATCCCTATTGATTTTGATTCAGTTTTAGATATAGCTCCCATATATATCTTTCGCCCGATATGGACTTATATGGCCCCAGAAGCCAGAGTTTTACCCTAATTTGCTTAAAATTTTACACAAGAAGAACAGTTAGTACTATAGTCAAGTGTGCCAAATTTTATTGAACTCGGTTCCGATTTAGATATAGCTCCCATATATATCTTTCGCCCAATATGGACTAATACGGGCCCAGAAGCCAGAGTTTTACCCCAATTTGGTTGAAATTTTGCACAAGGAGTAGAATTAGCATTGTAGCTATGCGTGCCAAATTTGGTTGAAATCGGTTCAGATTTAGGTATAGCTCCCATATATAGCTTTCGCCCGATTTACACTCATATGACCACAGAGGCCAATTTTTAACTCCGATTTGGTAGAAATTTTGCACAGGGAGTAGAATTAGCATTGTTGCTATGCGTGCCAAATTTGGTTGAAATCGGTTCAGATATAGATATAGCTGCCATATATATATATATATATATATATATATATATATATATATATATATATATATATATATATATATATATATATATATATATATATATATATATATATATATATATATATATATATATAATATATATATATATATATATATATATATATATATATATATATATATATATATATATATATATATATATATATATATATATATATATATATATATATGTTTTTCTGATTTCGACAAAAATGGTCAAAATACCAATATTTTCCTTGTAAAATCGCCACTGCTTAGTCGAAAAGTTGTAAAAATGACTCTAATTTTCCTAAACTTCTAATACATATATATCGAGCGATAAATCATAAATATATTTTAGCGAAATTTCCTTACAATTGCTTCAGATTTAAATGTTTCCCATATTTTTTTACTAACATTGTGTTCCACCCTAGTGCATTAGCCGACTTAAATTTTGAGTCTATAGATTTTGTTAGAAGTCTATCAAATTCTGTCCAGATCGCGTGATACTTCAATGTATGTATTTGAGACAAAACTTTATATTTATATAGCCCCCAACACATTTGACGGATGTGATATGGTATCGAAAATTTAGATCTACAAAGTGGTGCAGGGTATAATATAGTCGGCCCCGCCCGACTTTAGACTTTCCTTACTTGTTTTCGTTAAATTTAAACAAAATTTACAAAACAAAAATGGTTCTATGTGCTTTATTATATTAAAACAACGTCTATAACGTAGAAAATAAATTTGTATTACCACCACTGTTGCCCCAGTTGGTAGAACTCTACAAAAACTAGTAATTTTTTCTGTTTGGTAGATTGCTAGAATTCTTGATATTTTGGTAGATTAAATCACTATAGAAATAAAATTTGAAAAAAGTTTCTATAAACAAATTTTTTGAGAAATTTTTCTATAGAAAAAAATTTTGAGAAAATTTTCTACAGAAATTATATTTTGAATAAAATTTCTATAGAAATACAACTTTAAGAAAATTTTCTATAGAAAAACAATTTCGACAAAATCTTCTATAGAAATAAAATTTTTACTAAAATTTCTACAGGAATAAAATTTTGACAAAATTATCTATAGAAGTATTTGTTTAGTAGATTTGTGGTAAGAATTTCTTAAAATTTTGATAGATTTTTTTTTTTTTTGGCACGAGTGGTAACCGTTGTTACCGGCTTCTAATTTCCTCTTCTGGAGCCACCAAAATGTAAAAATTATTATACCTTAAACCACATGGTGGTCAGGGTATAATAAGTTTGATCTGCCAAAAAATGTGCCTACCAGAAATATTGATTTTAGACCCCAGAAATATATACCGATCGACTCAGAATCACCTCCTAAGTCGATCTTGAGTTTGGTGTCCGTCCGTCTGTTCATGTAAGAAAAAATTTCGTGCGATTCCCAAAACTAGTAAGAATGAACTATTGAATGGTTAACATGGTCATGATTTGGCGCCAATGATTTTTTTTCCTTTATGAGAGGATGTAATTTCGTGTCTTGTAGTTAAAAAGTACAACAGTACATTTCCTGGTTTTAACAATACTTTTTGGAAATCTTAAAATATGGATTATAATTTAGTTAAATTTTCGCACGAGTTAGTTTATTCTTCCTATTAAACAGTTAACCTTTTGTTCGGTGTATATCACTATTTTCTGATATGAAAGCCAACATTATGCTAACATAAAAAGCCAACATCATACAAAATCTTTCCGCACTACAACTATGTACATTCAATCTCCTTTATATCTTTAGCAAAAAAAAACTTTGCTTTAATCTGCTCCTTAAGGAAATATTAAATTTTCTATACACTTGCAAAACTCTCGCTCTCTCTCCCTATCTTCACATAAATACCTATTACCGTTTGTAGTTCTTTGCTACTTAGAGTTTAGGAATTTGCACAGAATAAAATGAAAATATGTATTAAAAATATAATATAATGTTTCTCTTTTCGTTTTTTTTTGTTTCCCTCTCTTGTCTTCGACATCGACCATTTTACTTTGTTTCATTTGCTTAAACATAATCTCTTATGCAAAGACATGATACTTTGTTAAAAATATAAATAAAATAAAAAAAAAACGACAAAGAAGTCAAAAAGACTTATTTAAATGGGAATAGCTGGCCAGAGAAGGGGGAGTAGCATAAGTAGTCATCATAGTAGCATAGATAGGGATGCCATTGTAGAAATTGTGGAGTGATATAAAATTGGTGACGTTATTCGTAAGTAATAAATAAATGAAAAAATGGTATGATGGTCGCAAATGTGGAATATATGTTGATTCTGTATTGACCAGTACCATATATCCGAGGGTATTTGTTCACAGAAATAAAAATGTCTGTCACTAACATCGATAATAACACGATGCAGTTACTTTTTGTGCATTTATTTTTGTTTTAATTAATAGAATTATTTGAATCAATTAAATTGAATTTTAATTGTTTAAAATTCCGGTGATTTTTTTCTGTGCCCTCTTCATCGACATCCCATTTATGTGCAAAAGCCTTCCAGTATCAGTATTTCTGTTATGCCTCTGGATGCATAAGAAACAGTATCATGCCATCATCATTTCACCAGAGGGTGATGATCTTGGTCGTCTGGGGTAGTGAAGACAAAGACGAAGAATACTGGCAGACTGACATAAGTTCCTTGAATGAATGGACTATAGACTATGTTTGCAAGCCATAGCCTCCTTAGAGGGCTTTAATAGAAGATAGATAAGACGTAGAAATGAGGATAGGTAGCTATGGTAGGTAGATAGGTAACACCTTATGGCGGTATGAATGAATGACTGACTGACTGGGTGGCTAAAAGGCAGGTTGGTAAATGACATTACTAACCCAAATAAATTTCTATTCTCAGTTACTTGATACCTTTCCGTTTCTTCTTCGAAACATTTGTATATTCGCTAGAGGGGAATAATTGCTACTTTTCCTACTTCTTCTTCGTCTTATTTGAAATGACATTTATTTTTCTCTAGACTTTAGACCAATTTGTATGGACTCATTTGATGGCATAACAACTTGTTGTCTGCTATTGGAGTAAATGAATGATGACTTGCTTTTTGCATGGGATGGAGGGTGGTCGGTAGTCTATTAGAGTCAAAACTGAAGCAGACTATTTATTCTTTGAAATAACAGCTGCAGAGGATTAATTTGATGAAACGGCATGAATTCAACTCAAAGTACAAAGTACTAATAATAATGATAATAACCTTATAGAGAAGATTTGTAAGCTTTTTAGATTTTGAACTTATTTCAACCTACACAAAATGTCGTTTTACTTTGTTGTATGCCTGTCTAGCGTAGAGAGGTAATAAATAGATTGATCTATTATTGAAAATGAAATGTCGTAGGTGTGATGGCGGATGCCTTTGATTTTAATAAAATATATTAAGGAGTTATGTTGTTAAAAGAAAACCATTAATTTTCGATCTTTCTTAGGGGAAGGTGGAAACCTTTCCCTTAAAGGAAGGATTGGGCAATCCTAGTATTGCAATCTGCCGTAAAGCATTTAGGTTATACGTACTCAGAACAACCAAAACATCGATGTGATGGGGTCATTCACCGTATAGTCTTGACTTGCCACCGAATGACGAAAAACTCAAATTTAAAAGAGAATATAATCTCATATTTTTCCATACTCAATTCCCGCTTCGTTGGTTCAGAATCAATACCAAACTCATTAGTGTAAAGGCAAAATCTTCGAAACCCGTGGAGTCAAAACATAGAATACTATAGGGAAGCCGGGGCACACAAACACTTCAGCTGCAAACCATGGACATTCCCATAGGATTCAGTACCGCCGCAGAGCCATTTTCGTGTGATGGCTTTGTCGGCCAATTAAAACCTTAATTGATTTTGGTCGAAAAACTCAATCAATTTTTGCGGCAGTTAATTATTTATTGTGTCATAATTTTTTTATTTATAATTATTTTATCTTTAGATGATACATTTTTCTTGAAATTATGTATGAGTTTATATTTTTTTATACCCTCCACCATAGAATGGGGGGTATATTAACTTTGTCATTCCGTTTGTAACACATCGAAATATTGCTCTAAGACCCCATAAAGTATATATATTCTGGGTCGTGGTGAAATTCTGAGTCGATCTGAGCATGTCCGTCCGTCCGTCTGTTGAAATCACGCTAACTTCCGAACGAAACAAGCTATCGACTTGAAACTTGGCACAAGTAGTTGTTATTGATGTAGGTCGGACGGTATTGCAAATGGGTCATATAGGTCTACTTTTACGTATAGCCCCCATATAAACGGACCCCTAAATTTGGCTTGCGAGGCCTCTAAGAGATTTGGTACATGGTGTTGATATATGGTCTCTAACAACCATGCAAAAATTGGTCCATATCGGTCGATAATTATATATAACCCCCATATAAAGCGATCCCCGGATTTGGCTTGCGGACCCTCTAAGAGAAGCAAATTTCATCCGATCCGGCTGAAATTTGGTACATAGTGTTAGTATATGGTCTCTAACAACCATGCAAAAATTGGTCCACATCGGTCCATAATTATATATAGCCCCCATATAAACCGATCCCCCGATTTGGCTTGCGAGGCCTCTAAGAGAAGCAACTTTCATCCGATCCGGCTGAAATTTGGTACATGGTGTTAGTATATGGTCTCTAATAACCATGCAAAAATTGGTCCACATCGGTCCATAATTATATATAGCCCCCATATAAACCGATCACCAGATTTGACCTCCGGAGCCTCTTGGAAGACCAAAATTCATCTGATTCAGTTGAAATTTGGTACGTGATGTTAATATATGGCATCAAACTCCCATGCAAAAATTGGTCGGTATCGGTCCATAAATATATATAGGCCCCACATAAACCGATCCCCAGATTTGACCTCCAGAGCCCCTTGGAAGAGCAAAATTCTTCCCATTCGGTTGGAATTTGGTACGTGATGTTAGTATATGGTATCCAACAACCATTCAGGAATTGGTTCCTATCAGTCCATAATTATATATAGTTCCCATATAAACCGATCCCCAGATTTGACCGCCGGTGCCTTTTGGAGAAGCAAAATTCAACCGATCTGCGTGAAATTTGGTACGTGGTGATAGTATATGATATTTAACAACCATGCCAAAAATGGTCCATAATCATATATAGCCCCATATAAACCGATCCCAAGATTTGGTTTTGGAGCCTCTTGGAGGAGCAAATTTCATCCGAGTGAGTTGAAATTTGGTACATTGTGCTTGTATATGGTCGTTAACAACAATGACCTAGTCCATATCGGTCTATAGTTATATATATCCCTCAGATAAATCGATTGCCAATCACACAAAAATTGGTCCATATCAAGTTCATAATTGCATATAGCCCCATATAAGCGACCCCCATATTTCAATTCTGGCTCTCTACGTACCGTGCAAAAAGTCCATATCGATTCGTAATTATTTGTAGACTTAACTATACAAAACTTTTTTGTCTAATATATACCACGTAAGGACTAACTCACAATTTAGAAGACGATGTTAAGAAGTTTTAATATACCACAACCCAAGTAATTCGATTGTGGATGACATTCTTTCGTAGAAGTTTCTACCGTCCATGGTGGAGGGTACATAATATTCGGCCTGACCGAACTTACGGCAGTATATACTTGTTTAGTTTAATATGTATCACGTATGGAATAACTTACAATATACAAGACGTTGTTAGGAAGTTTTAAGATACCTTGCAATCGGGAAGCAATCCAAGAAATTCAATTGTGGATGACAGTCTTTAGTAGAAGTTTCTACGCAATCCATGGTGAAAGGTACATAAGATTCGGTCTGGCCGAACTTACGGCCGTATATACTTGTTTCTGTTCTTCTATTTTTACAATTTATAAATTTTATGTTGTCCCAACTTTATAGAAGCTAAACTTTCTAAAGATTTTTTTTGTTTTATTTAAAATATTAATTGGGATAAGTAATATTTTTATTGGAAATTATCAATAATTTTATTAGTTGATTTTATGTTTTAATTTGATTAAAAAGTTGTGTCAATTAATTTTTTAATTGATTACGTTTTCAACTCTAATCAACGTTTTAGCTGGAAATATTTTCGTGATATTTTATTCTGTGTATATAAGTTATTTGAAAGTACAGTTTTGTTTGTCAGGAAATAAAGTATAAATTAAATTTTATAGCAATTTCACTCAATAGATGTTTTTTATTAAGCAAATAATTTATACTCGTAAGTGGTAAACATGTACTCGGTGTTGCTCCCCACTGTACACTCTGAATTTTGGTTGAGAAGCAATAAAGAAATTCTTTTTATTTTAAGTGGGCCTAAGCAATAGTTATAAATTTATAATATAATGAAGTATATTATCTGAAACTATGTAAATGATCACCTTCCTTCCTTCCTTTATATTAAATCTTAAAACAAGATCTTAGAACACCTCAACAAAAATATTGCACATTTTTATGGAACTCATTTAACTAACGGACTATGTTGATGTTTTTGTAAAAACATATTTACCAAACCACATTATGCCTTTATGGCATCCTGTATATTTACGACTAAACGATTTATTATGCATAGATACAATTTTTACGGCTTTTCGTCCTTTACCATCATCGTAATCACAAAAAAGAAGAGGTTATAAAATTGTGACCATGACCATGAAATTAAAATAAATACATCAGTGTTTGGGTCTGTTATCTTTGTGGAAATTCCGATTTTCCCTATAACACTAACACTAAAAGTACTTGCTAACGTATATTCTTCTGACTTTTGACACGCATAGTAATCCTGTAAACTATATAGGAAAATCCTTACAATGATCTTTAGGCCTATCAATGTAACCATTTTTATAGGCCAATTCAATATGTAAAATGTCAAGTGGTTTGTGGAAGTTAGTGTGTGTGTGTGTGGAAGGCTACTATCGAGATCTTTGAAATAATCCCTAAAAGCTCAACAAGCACAAATATGTAAAGTAACCCCACAAGTTTTCTTATCACTTTACTATCACAGGGCTTAAAGAAGTGGAATTTATGGCCCATAAAATGAATTAAAACCACATTAATCCCTTTTTAGATGATGTGTTATCTATGAAATGTTGTCACATGCATAAAACAGTCATGCTGAGATAAACTTCTGCTCACAACAGCATAACTACAGAACCGTATACGGATCTTTTCAATGGCAATCGCAGTCACCCACACACACACACAGGCACATAACAAAAGCCTGATTTACTGTCAGCAACAGCAAAGAATGTGCAAGTAAATGGGCTCATGGACAAATTATTCAAAGAGATAACATTGGCCATTGGTGAATGTCTTTGGTCGGATTTCCCTAGGTTTTTTTTGCAAAAGGGTGTTTACACATTTTTTATTATTTTAAAAAATACTAAATTTAAGAATATTTTTTTTAACAGAAGAAATGCGTCGAGTGCATTTTCAAACTAATTTAATTTTAATCTTACCTACAAGTTCTGTTCTCCTCTGCACTACGGTCAATTTTACCCTAAAAAAGAAAGAAAATCGTTGATTAATGTTGTTGAATATTATTATTTCAAATAAAAAAGAATTATAATATATGCATATGGAAAAATAAACTTAAGTGCAAGCTCTGACTAATGGACTATATCCCAATATAGAGGCAAAAATTCAGCTCTTCATCAGGGTTGTGGTGTAAAAATGGATCGACTGCGACTCCAACATTTTTCATCTGCATCGACTCCAGATCACGTTTGCCACTCGATAAAAAAAATTATCAACCAAAATATGAAGAAAATTTTGTCAAAATTTTATTCCTATAGTAAATTTTGTAAAACTTTTATTTCTATAGATAATTTTGTCAAAATTTTATTTCTATAGAAAATTTTGTCAAAATTTTATTTCTATAGAAATTTTTGTTAAACTTTTATTTCTATAGAAAATTTTGTCAAAATTTTATTTCTATAGAAAATTTTGTCAAAATGTTATTTCTATAGAAAATTTTATTTCTATAGTAAATTTTGTCAAACTTTTATTTCTATAGAAAATTTTGTCAAAATTTTATTTCTATAGACAATTTTGTCGACATTTTATTTCTATAGAAAATTTTGTCAAAATTTTATTTCTATATAAAATTTTGTCAAATTTTTATTTCTATAAAAAATTTTGTCAAAATTTTATTTCTATAGAAAATTTTGTCAAAATTTTATTTCTATAGAAATTTTGTCAAAATTTTATTTCTATAGAAAATTTTGTCAAAATTTTATTTCTATAGAAATTTTGTCGAAATTTTATTTCTATAAAAAATGTTTTCAAAATTTTATTTCTATAGAAAATTTTGTCAAAATTTTATTTCTATAAAAAATGTTGTCAACATTTTATTTCTATAGAAAATTTTGTCAAAATTTTATTTTTATAGAATATTTTGTCAAAATTTTATTTCTATAGAAAATTTTTTCCAACTTTTATTTCTATAGAAAATATTGTCAAAATTTTACTTCTGTAGCAAATTTTGTCAAAATTTTATTTATATAGAAAATTTTGCCAAAATTTTATTTCTATCAAAAATTTTGTCGAAATTTGATTTCTATAGAATATTTTGTCAAAATGTTATTTCTATAAAAATGTTGTCAAAATGTTATTTCTATAAAAAATGTTGTCAAAATTTTATTTCTATAGAAGATTTTGTAAAAATTTTATTTCTATAGAAAATTTTGTCAACATTTTATTTCTATTGAAAATTTTGTCGAAATTTGATTTCTATAGAAAATTTTGTCAAAATTTTATTTCTATAGCAAATTTTGTCAAAATTTTATTTCTATAGAAATTTTTGTCAAAATTTATTTCTATATAATAGTTTTTCAAAATTTTATTTCTATAGAATATTTTGTCAACATTTTTATCTATAGAATATTTTGTCAACCTATTGTTCCCAGAGAAAATTTATCAACATTTATTCTTTGAGTAAATTTTGCCAAATTTTTATTCCAAGAGAAATATTTTAATTCTAGAAAAAATATTGTCAAAATTTTATTTCTATGGAAAATTTTGTCGAAATTTTATTCCTATAGAAAATTTGTGAAGTACCTCTTAGGTTGAGAGGAACACTTAACAAAATCTACCAAAACATCAACAATTCTATCAATCAATCATAGAGTAAAAAATTTACCATTTTCGGTTGAATTCTACCTATTGTGGTAGTCTCCAGATTCGAATTCATGTAATATAACTAAACCCCATTTTAATAAACCTATTTTGTAATTCCATTGAGTACCCTCCACCAAAAATGGACAGATATAATTTATCTCATTTATTGATGTGTGCAAATGAACTCTAACTTTCACATTTGTCGTCAATTGCATACCGACAGGCCTTATCATTTTAGAAGTGAGCCTGATACATCGGGCTGCCACCTAACCTAACATTTTCCCAATTAAAATTTTAATTGAATTTAAAAAATATTCAATTGAAAATTTAATTGGTTCAACAAATTTTTTAATTGAAACAAAAATCAAATGCAAATATTAATTGTATCAATTCTATATAAAAAAAATTTTACGAAATTTTCTACAGAAAAAAAATTTTCACAAAATTCAAAAAATGTTGACAAAATTTTCTATAGAAATAAAAGGTTGACAAGATTTTCGATAAAATAAAATTGTGACAAAATTTTCTATAGAAATAAAATTTTGACAGAATTTTCTATATAAATAGAATTTTGACAAAATTTTTTATAGAATTAAAATTTTGAAGAAAAAAATTATACAAATAAAATTTCGACAAAATTTTCTATAGAAATAAAATTTTGACAAATTTTTCTATAAAAATAAAATTTTGACGAAATTTTCTACAGAAATAACATTTTCACAAAATTCTCTATAGAAAGAAAATTTTGACAAAATTTTCTATAGAAACAAAATTTTGACAAAATTTTCTATAGAAATAAAATTTTGACAAGATTTTCTATAGAAAAAAATTTTGACAAGATTTTCTATAAAATAAAATTTTGACAAAATTTTCTATAGAATTAAAATTTTGAAAAAAAATCTGTACAAATAAAATTGTGACAAAATTTTCTATAGAAATAAAATTTTGACAGAATTTTCTATATATGTTAAATAAAATTTTGCCAAAAATTTTCTATAGAAATAAAATTTGACATTTTCTATAGAGATAAAATGTTGACAAAATTTTCTATAGAAATAAAATTGTGACAAAATTTTCTATAGAAATAAAATTTGTTGTTGTTTATGATTTCAGCTTAAAGCTGTTTTCGGAAGGTTCAAGTGTGGTTCACTTTGAGTTTAGTGAACTGCCTAAATTTATTCTGATAATTGGTTGATAGTTTTGCTGCAAGTAGAAGATGCTGATGAAGAATGTGGTACTTCTGAAACGTGCGTCCATCCAACCATCTTGCAGTCTATAGGGCTTTGCCCAAATAAATTTGACAAACATTATTTTCCTCTGTTGTAGTTTAGTCAATGCATGGTTTTAAGCTGAAATCAAAAACAACAATAATGATTTAAGAATAAACCAACAATAACAAAACAAAACGAAAGAAAAAATTTTTTTTAAATTTTCTATAGAAATAAAATTTTGCCAAAATTTTCTATAGAAATACAATTTTGACAGAATTTTCTATAGAAATAAAATTTTTATTAAAAAAAAAAATAATATTAAAAATTTTATTTTATTTTTTTTTATATTTTTCTATAGAAATAAATTTTTTATTAAAAAAAAAAAATAAAAATTTTATTTTATTATTTTTTTATTTAAATTTATTCATGTTTTATTTAAATTTCAAAATATCCTTCACAAATAAAAAACTTTTTTTTAATAATTTAAAAGTTTCTTTGTCCAAGACTATTTCACATTGTGTCTTTACTATTAAATGTCTGTTTGTATTTATTATTCCTTCTGTTGTCCTTATCTACTAATGTCCTTCTTCTCACATGTTAAGATCTTCTCTTACACTTTCAGTCATCAAATGTATTTAGAGTATATTGAAAACTTTTTTTGTTTTATTATGGACACTTGTTCCTAGGAACATGTATTCCGGAAGACAATTTGCTTTTTGGGATATTGCAGATTATTTCCCAAGTGTCACATATAATCTGCATATGGTGTTGGTTATGGATGATGGTTAGTTGGTTTCCTCTTTGGCTCTTTGCGTCTGGCAAAGAACTTTAGGAAATGAAAATAGAGATTTTTTGGGGGGGGGGGTGATAAGTAAGAAAATGGATCTATGTGATACCATATGTTTTCTTTTTGGTATTGTTAGAATTTTATCCTTCTAAAAGTTTCTCTTTATAGATTTCAATACCATGAAATATATTCAATTGATTGTGAGGAAGGGGAGAACAATGCATTGGGGTGCATTTGTAAACACATGTTAGAAAATGCTTTCCAGTGTGTTACATATGTGTAGAATGGGAGTGGTGTTAGATATGTGGAACGAAAATAGGTCACCATCTGTTTCCGGATTACTGGTGGTTGACCTGTTAGTTATACAAAAAAAAATTATGAATTGTGAAGATCAAACTGTTTCAACAATTCATGCGTTACAGTCTCCTGGTCATTTGACTCCACATTGATGGATTGATGGGGAAGGGTTGGTCTATTCCCAACAAATTTAAAAAACTTTTTAAAGTCTAAAGTCAAACCAAGAACTTGTATTAGGCAATCAGTCCATTTATATTTGAAGATTTCTTTAGATAAAGATGTAAAGGGTGACACAGCTACTGTAGAAGGTAATACAGCTCCCAATAAATTTGATGGTCTCAAAACTTTTAATCTACACGTTGGTGAAGTGTCGGGCTTGCCCGACTTTAGACTTTAGTTCATTTTTCTTGCGAGAGCATGTAAATTCTAGTTTATTTTTCCTTCTTTTAACAACGCAGTGTGCTAATTTCAAAAATTAAAATAACATTTATTTAAAATTTTACACGAGATAGTTTATTGTGTATATTTATATACTTTACATTGTCTTGTCTAGAAAGGCATGGAAAACAGTGTAGTTATCGACCCTTAATTTGATGTTTACGGTCTATTAATTCCCGTCTTGATCGTCTCGACTTCATAATCCCATGAAGGTCAATTTATTTCTATGTGTACAATTTAAATTATTTTTTTCTTTTTTGTTTTCAATTTCTCAGAAAAAGTGTTATTTTTAATATGTCTGGACCACAAGAAAATTTCAAAAGAAAAATACAAAAAAAATGTAAAAATACAGAAGAATGAAAAACTTTTTAATTTGAAAGTTAGACTGTTTTCTTTGGACAAAAGAGATATTTTTTGGGGGTGGCATTGCAATGGTGTTTCTCCTTTTTGTTTTGGAGAGTATATGAAGAAATAATTTTAAAACTTCTAATTGGTAGTCATAAATTGTGGTATCATAAAGCGAAAAGTTTATTGTTAAAAAAAAACTGATAATCTTTAATGTATTTGATTCCCTTGGGAATTTTTTGTAATATAAATTCTTACTATAATAGTGGGAATAAAGCAAAATTTAGGTCTTGGAAGAAAATACTTTAAAAAGTGTTTAACATTATAAAATTACATCGCATTCCTCTGTTTTAAACGGAATAATTTCACTCATTCATATACATTGCCTCAAGAATATAATGCGCTACCACAAACCCTAAAAGTAATTGCTAGAATTTCGGTATTCAAATCTTTATTGAAGAAATGCACACTAGAAAAAATTGAAACACTAATTTAATGCCAATCATTATTACATGTTTATTGTCAAGTTGAATTTTAATTTAAATATTAATATGAATTGAATTAATTTTGAATAGTAATTGATAATAATATAATAAGATAGATACATGTTTTTGCCAACTAGTCTCTATATAAGTCTACTCGGCACAGAGACGTCTATTATATTGTAAACATATTTATTGGAATAAAAAATAAATAAATAAAAAAAATAAAATAAATTATATTGTCTGCAGATCAGTGTTCGAAATGGCTCCGAAGCTCTAGCTCAGCACTTTTTAAAAAAGTGCTGTTCAGTTTTTTAGCTCTTGCTTTCGGAGCCGCATGAATACAGAATACAGTGAAAAAGTAGGCTCTTTTCGAGCTAATTTAAACGAAAAACTCTTGCTCATACATCTCTTTCATATGTTATGTGACACAAAAAAATGTGTAGTAGTATATTTGACACAAATCGAAATAGGTGATGCCATATGTGTATTTTTTTTAAGCTGAAAAACAAATGTATGGAGACGGGCAAATACGTTATGAGTTCTGATTTAATTTTTTAATTGTGTTCGTATACAATTTGTATGAATAACCCTCTAAATATTAAACCACGATAGTAAGCCCCTATGAAAGTTTTAATGATTTCATTGTGTAACGGGGTTTTATCGTTGGCTGAGGTAAGCTCAGTCACCTCCAGGGTCTCCGTAAGGACCCACGAAACCTTTCGCAATAAGAAACAAGTGGTTAACTCTCTCGAGTGAAATAAAAATTAATTCACCTTTATTGATAAATATTTGTAATCTACTTGTGTGGTATACGATAATATCTCTAATACATAGAAAAAAAATTCACGAAAATTTTTCCAATTAAAATTTTAATTGAGATTTAAAAAATATTCAATCAAAAATTTAATTGATTCAACAAATTTTTTAATTGAACCAAAAACCAATTACTAAAATTAATAGTATCAATTAATTTTTTAATTGGATCAATTAATTTTTCAATTGACCTTTAATTAATTTTTTAATTGATACTATCATTTCTGTGATTGAAGACATTTCAATTAAAAAATTAATTGTCATGAGCGTGAGTGACGACTCACGCACGAATCACGAAAATTTTCGTGAGTCACGACAATTTCGTGTCACGTGCACACCTCTAGATCGGGTACTGGTGTTCTGGCTGGTGTCTTGGTGTTCGGTGACAGATTCTGTTCGTGGTAGGTTTTCGTTGGTGGGAGTTGATTTCTGCTTCGGATACTTTCGCTACCATTGATCGTTGCGGGGCTAGCTTCGGTGTCGGCAGTGGAGTGATAGTCGGGATCAGCTTCGGATCGGTAATCGGTCAAGGTCGGTGTTTAGTAGTACTGACGACTATCATGCAAACTACTTTTACGGCTATTGGCTAGTCTACGAGCGAACAGTAGGCCCGAAGGTCTCGGTGGTGGAACAGTAGGTTAGGTTAGGTTAGGTGGCAGCTCGATGTATCGGGCTCACTTAGACTCTTCAGTCCATTGTGATAGCACATTGGTGAACTTCTCTCTTATCAGTGAGTGCTGCCCGATTCCATGTTAAGCTCAATGACCTGCTTTTTATAGCCGAGTCCGAACGGCGTTCCACATTGCAGTGAAACCACTTAGAGAAGCTTTGAAACCCTCAGAAATGTCACCAGCATTACTGAGGTGGGATAATCCACCGTGTTCGGTCGAAGCAGGAATCGAACCCACGACCTTGTGTATGCAAGGCAGGCATGCTAACTATTGCACCACAGTGGCTCCCGTGGTGGAACAGTAGGCCCGAAGGTCTCTGTGGTGGAACGATAGGCCCGAAGGTCTCTGTGTTATATGTATTTCGCGTCTGGCAATAAATTCCACCGACGCAAAGAAAGTATTACCAAACTTCGAGCGGGACGATGTGCACTGAACCACTCGTAGTACGATAAGCACCTAGCTGTATACAGTAGATACTGGTGATGTCCAAAGTCTCAGTCAGTCGCCTATCCGAGTCTGCCTTTGGTCAGCAAAACGGCCACCATATAAGTAGGGTACACAACGAAGTGACTGCGAATTGTCATTGCCTGAATGAAATAAACAATTAATTTCTTGTCAGGCTCACTTAGACTATTCAGTCCATTGTGATACCACATTGGTGAACTTCTCTCTTCATTGAGTGCTGCCCGATTCCATGTTAAGCTCAATGAAAAGGGACCTCCTTTTTATAGCCGAGTCCGAACGGCGTTCCACATTGCAGTGAAACCACTTACACCGAAAGAATTTTCTTCGTAAAAAGAACGAAAAATTTCGTTAAAAGTACGAAATTTGTCATTGTTTTACAACCAAAGAAACTTTTCATTAAAAGTACGAAATATTTCGTACTTTTTACGAAGAAAAGTTCTTCCAAAATTTTCGTAGTTTGTAAGAAAAAAATTCGTACTTTTTATGAAGAATCTTCGTACTTTTTATGAAACAATTTCGTTCTTTTTATGAAAATGTTTCGTACTTTGTATGAAAAATTTTCGTAGTTTTTATGAAAAATGTTCGTACTTTTTATGAAAAACTTTCGTACTTTTTTCTGAAAAATGTTCGAACTTTTAGAAAAAAATTTATAGTCGAAAGTGCATTTGGTTGTAGTTGCAAGTGTGAAAAATGACATCACTACTTTACATCTTAAGTTTTTGAATAATTTTTAGTTTTATTGCTTCACTTTTATTCATAGCGCGCTATCGCCCAAATGAGAAGTAGCATAGACTTGCATAAAAAATAGAATAAAGGAATACACTCAAGCACATTATAAAAGACAATTTAATGTCGCGAACGGAAATTTTACAACTTCAATGAAACTTCTTCGTTATTTCAAAGAAAATGTTTCGTACTTTTTATGAAGAAATTTTAACGCAGAATGTTTCGTAAAATATTCGTTAAAACTTCTTCACAAAATTCATGAAATATGAAGAAAGTTTCGTTAAAAGTACGAACTTTTTACGAAGAAAAGTTAATGTAGAATGTTTCGCAGAAGTTTCGTATATTCGTAAAATGTTCTTCGTAAAATTTAGGAAAATGAATGAAAATTTCGTTATTTTAATGAAGAATTCAGGAAGAATAGTTAATGAAGAATTCTTCGTAAAATTAACGAAGAGAATTCTTTCGGTGCACCGAAAGAATTTTCTTCGTAAAAAGAACGAAAAATTTCGTTAAAAGTACGAAATTTGTCATTGTTTTACAACCAAAGAAACTTTTCATTAAAAGTACGAAATATTTCGTACTTTTTACGAAGAAAAGTTCTTCCAAAATTTTCGTAGTTTGTAAGAAAAAAATTCGTACTTTTTATGAAGAATCTTCGTACTTTTTATGAAAAATCTTCGTACTTTTTATGAAACAATTTCGTTCTTTTTATGAAAATGTTTCGTACTTTTTATGAAAAATTTTCGTAGTTTTTATGAAAAATTTTCGTACTTTTTATGAAAAACTTTCGTATTTTTTTCTGAAAAATGTTCGAACTTTTAGAAAAAAAATTTATAGTCGAAAGTGCATTTGGTTGTAGTTGCAAGTGTGAAAAATGACATCACTACTTTACATCTTAAGTTTTTGTAGTTTTATTGCTTCACTTTTATTCATAGCGCGCTATCACCCAAATGAGAAGTAGCATAGACTTGCATAAAACAAAGAATAAAGGAATACACTCAAGCACATTATAAAAGACAATTTAATGCCGCGAACGGAAATTTTACAACTTCAATGAAACTTCTTCGTTATTTCAAAGAAAATGTTTCGTACTTTTTATGAAGAAATTTTAACGCAGAATGTTTCGTAAAATATTCGTAAAAACTTCTTCACAAAATTCATGAAATATGAAGAAAGTTTCGTTAAAAGTACGAACTTTGTACGAAGAAAAGTTAATGTAGAATGTTTCATAGAAGTTTCGTATATTCGTAAAATGTTCTTCGTAAAATTTACGAAAATGAATGAAAATTTCGTTATTTTAATGAAGAATTCAGGAAGAATAGTTAATGAAGAATTCTTCGTAAAATCAACGAAGAGAATTCTTTCGGTGTAGAGAAGCTTTGAAACCCTCAGAAATGTCACCGCATTACTGAGGTGGGATAATCCACCGCTGAAAAACTTTTTTTTTTTTTTACTTTGAAGTTTTAAACTGACATTTATTTGTACGTGAATAGATTTATTAATATATTGCAAAGAAGAGAATGCATATTCCATTAATAAGATCTGCATCCTTTATTCAGTTTTATCGACCCAAGATTTAATGCTAGATAGGTCCATAAGAAATGTCTTTATTTTAAGGAAGCCACATCTTTGGCTCGAAATCAATACCCAAATCCTTATGGGATGGTCAAAACCTTTGGGTCCAAGTAAACTTTTTTGAGTGCATTTAAATCCACTGTCGTCTTTTAATTTTTTTTTTTTGGTAAAAAATTTAGTCGATTTGTAAAAATATAAGTTGAACCCAGAAACACTGAAATAGTACACATCTGAAGAACTAATGCAAAATGCAGTGTACGCTTTAAATGATGATTTGCTGCCTATGAAAAGTCAATGTAAAATTCAGTGCCCCTGTACTAATTTTACACCACTTTCAGAATAAAATAATAAAAAAAAAAACAAAACATTTTTATGCCCATGCTTGATTTGCTATTTTCTTTCGGTATCGGGCCTGAGACAAATCCAAAGTATTTGAAATAAATTCCATATCGATACGAATATCAAAACAGTTCAAAGTGTATTTAAATATAATTTGCCGCATCTTAGCTTATGTTGAACACACATTTCTAAATACTTTATACATATAACTATGGCAATCCCTTTTCCATCAGCAACATGAAAATAGTGGAAAAATTAGCAATGCCGTCTGTGCTCTAGTATGATGTAGGCGAAATGTTTTAAGAATTTCAAGGAAATATGTCAGTCAGTTCGCGACAAAATACGACAAAAAAAAAAAAAACAAAACGAGAAAACCTCTTTAAAAGAAAATGTACAGAAAAAAATGGACAAGGAAAAAATAGCAACGATGGCGAATCTGTCCAACAAACCGTGCATAATTCATAATTTAATTAAAAACTTAGCCAAGTGTATGGATAAATGGCCCAAACAGGAAATAAACAGCAGTCGCTACGACAACCGGGAGAATACCAATGGCAAAAAGCATAAGCTTTCCATTGACTTTACTCATACATTTTGTTTTTTTTTTGGTCGAGGGCTAAATGCTGTCCATGAATTTGCGCGGGTGTAAGTGTATAGCGAGGACTTATATTGACATGGGTGGGGGATTGTTTTTGGATGGAAAACAACATAGCTAGTTTTAAGAGAGGCTATGAGTGAGAAAAATAGCTTAACAAGGGACAAAGTATGGGGAAAGTATTTTTTTTTTATTAAGATATAGGTTGACCACTATCCACTTCTATTTACTTTGAACCCTTTAAGCTTCTCAAATCTACGTGGTAATGCCATAAATTTCGAGAAGAGTATATGATGTGTAGACAAAGATCTATTAAATAATTCCATCTGGCTTACATTTCATTCCATTCTTGAAAAGCAACAATTTCTCTACGCCAGTAGTATTTTTCATTACTTGTATATATTTCTTAGTATTGTAAAAATGGAAATAAAATTTAAGAAATTATGGAAGTCATTATATATGAAAAATCCCATTAGTTTAATCTACTTTGAAAATTACCAAATTCAAAAAGTATAAATGCATTTTCTAAATGTTAAGTTTTTGTCAACTGTGTGTATGTAGAAGGGGGAGCCAAACCACCGACAGCTGGGAGTGCAAGACCCTACAACAAAATCTAAAGGGAAATAAATAAATTTTATTCCATTGAAGCGATATTAAATCCAGGCAAAAACCTCAACTTCTATACAACACAGCGCAGTTCAAGACGAAGCTGACACAATATCTAATTCAGAGCAATTAAAAAACAAGTAAGTAAAGTAGAAAGTCGAGCGGGGCCGACTATATCATACCCTAAACCACCCTTACTGAATTAGTAATCATAAGTATTTGTGGGGTGACATTGATATAGGTCTGGGAGATAAACCGCATGGGTGCTTTGTCTCAATCTGACTAAAGCTCATATTCAGTGTTGCAAGGGAAAATGTTCGGTTTACCCTACAAGGACAAACAAAAGTTCCCTACTTTCCCATACATTCCCAAACAATTTTCCCTACAATACTTTTGTTAAAATTAAACAAATTTTACAAAACAAAAATGGTTCTAAGTACTTTATTATCTTAAAACATGAAAATGCAACGTATATAACCTATAATGAAAAAAATATTGACCTAATATGGAAGATTATGTAACTTAAATTTTAGGACTCGAAATTTACGCAATGCTAAGGACAAAATTCTTTAAATAATGACATTTTAATTAAAAGAAAGTTTATAATCCTTGTTTCAAAAATTTTTTTCGTTAAATTTAGGACACAAATCTTGAAATTTTGCGTCCCTTTGTTGAAGTTGTAGATCTATGAAGTAAGGCAAATGTTCCTTACAATAAAGAAAAACATTTTTAATTTAACTCAACTGACATATTGAGTTTTTAAATTTAAGATAAAACTGCTTCAAATATAGGCTAAGACTTATTTTAAGGATTTGCATCTTTGGTTTAAAGTTTTTTTAGCATTAAGAAAACAATTTTTACTTTGAAGTACTTGGCACAATATGGATTTTAAAACTGGAATTTGTTTGTACATGAATACCTTTATTAATATACCGCAAACAGAGAATGAAAATTCGATGAATGAGATCTGTATGCAATTTTAATTTTATCGATCCTAGATTTAAAGCCAGGGAGGTCCCTAAAAAATGTCTTTATTTTAAAGAAGCCGCATCTTTGGCTCGGAATCAATACCAAAATCCTTAAAGGAAGGTCAAAATCTTTGGATCAAAGTAAACTTTTTTTTGAGTGTAGAAAATAAATTTGTATTACCACCACGGTTGCCACAGTTGGTAGAATTCAACCAAAAATATAATTTTTTTTTTAATCTCTATAGAAATAAAATTTTGGAAAAACGTTTCTATAAACAAAGTTTTTTGAGAAATTTTTCTATAGAAATAAAATTTTTATAATAAATTCTATAGAAATAAAATTTTGAGAAAAAATTCCATGGAAATAAAATTTCGAGAACATTTTTTTATAGAAATAATATTTTGAAAAAAATTGTATAGAAATACAATTTTGACAACATTTTCTATAGAAATAAAATGTTGACAAAATTTTCTACAGGACTAAAGTTTTAACAAAAATCTCTATAGAAATATTTGTTTGGTAGATTTGTGGTAATTTGTGGTAATCTTCAAATTTTGTTAGATTTTTTTTGGCACCAGTGGTAACTGTTGTTACCACACATTGTTAAAGATCGAGCCTTGCCGGCTTCTAATTTCCTCCTCTAGAGCCACCAAAATGTAAAAATTATTACAAATTGTGTTGAGTGAAAATGTACCTACATTGAGGCCCTACGTCCTACAAGATGCTAAATATTACAAAAAAAAAACCTACATATAGGGAATTTCCCCTACTTCTAGCAACTGGCTGTAGTTGATGTTGCACATACGGGGTTAGTATGCCACTAATATTGAGTTCATTATTAAAAAAGAGAATATCGCTTAATTAGTGTGGGTAATAAATCCAATTTTTTTAAAATCGAGCAATATTCTTATGTAAGAGCTACAAGTACGTATAAATACGATCGGCTAGTACATCAAAATTTGAAATTTGAGTAGCAGTGGTTAATAAATAAAAGTATTATGGCCAAATTTGGGAAAATCGAGCGATGCATATATATATGGAAGCTATATATAAATCTGAGCCAATTTGCATAATATTTTGCGCATTTGATTAATACCACAAAAGGTTACCTCGTGCAAAATTTGAGTAAGATCAGTTAAGAAATGAGGCCTCTATGGTCAAACATAAGGTTATTTGGGGAAAATTTTTCAAAATCGGGCAATACATATATAGGAGCTATATCTACATCTGAACCGATTTCGATGAACTTTTTCACATACCGTTAGTACTATAGAGGACGTGATCAAGCCAACTTTGAGTAAGATCGGTTAATAAATAAGGGTTTTATAGCCAAATTTGAGAAAATCGGGCTATACATATATATGGGAGCTATAGCTAAATCTGAACCGATTTCGATGATTTTTTGCACATATAGTTAGTACTATAGAAGATTACATTTAGCCAACTTTGAGTAAGATCGGTTGATAAATAAGGGTTTAGTGGCCAAATTTGGGAAACTCGGGCGATACATATATATGGGAGCTATATCTAACTCTGAGCCGATTTGGATAAAATTTTGCAGACTTGAAGGGCGATGGAAAAAAATTATTTTTTGCCAAATTCGGTGACGATCCGTTTGAAAAAAAAAAAGCGCAACGTAACCCCATTTGTCGAAATCGGGCGATACATATGTATGGGAGCTATATCTAAATTTGATCCGATTTCTTTCAAATTCAATAGCGTTTGTCCTTGTGCCCAAAAAACTCCCTGTACCAAATTTCATCAAAATCGGTTAATAATTGCGACCGGAATCCTGTGAACAACAAATACATGGACAGACGGACGGGCACCAAGCGCTGGATCGACTCAGGAGGTGATTCTGAGTCGATCGGTATATATTCTATGGGGTCTAAAATCAATATTTCTGGTAGGCACATTTTTTGGCAGATCAAACTTATTATACCCTGACCACTATGTGGTTTAGGGTATAATTAATACAAAGTGCAAATTATTTAAATTTTGCAAAAAAAAAAAAAAATGCTGAATCCTTTTTAGAAAAATTGCAATTTTTATACCCACCACCATAGAATGGTGACGGGGGCATAACAAGTTTGTCATTCCGTTTGTAACACATCGAAATATCGATTTCCGACTATATAAAGTATATATATATTCTTGATCAGGGAGAAATTTTAAGACGATATAGCCATGTCCGTCTGTCTGTCTGGCTGTCTGTCTGTTGTAATCACGCTGCAGTCTTCAATAATAAAGCAATCGTGCTGAAATTTCGCACAAACTCGTCTTTTGTCTGCAGGCAGGTCAAGTTCGAAGATGGGCTATATCGGTCCAGTTTTGATAGAGTCCCCATATAAACCGACCTCCCGATTTGGGGTCTTGGGCTTATAAAAACCTTAGTTTTTATCCAATTTGCCTGAAATTGGAAATCTTGAGGTATTTTATGACCACAAAGAGGTGTGTCAAAAATGGTGAGTGTCGGTCCATGTTTTGGTATAGCCCCCATATAGACCGATCTCCCGATTATATTTCTAGGGCTTCTAGAATCGATAGTTTCTATCCAATTCGCCTGAAATTTGAAATCTAGAGGTATTTTAGCAACATGAAGAGGTGTGCCAAATACGGTGACTATCGGTTGATGTTTTGGTATAGCCCCCATATAGACCGATTTCCCGATTTTTCTTTTTGGGCTTCTAGAATTCGTAGTTATTAATCAATTTGGTTGAAATTTGAAATCTAGAGGTATTTTAGGACCATAAAGAGGTGTGCTAAAAATGGTGAGTATCGGTCCAGGTTTTGGTATATCCCCCATATAGACCGAACTCCCGATTTGGGGTCTTGATCTTATAGAATCCGTAGTTTTTATCCAATTTGCCGGAAATTGGAAATCTAGAGGTATTTTAGGACCATAAAAAGGTATGCCGAAAATGGTGAGTATAGGTCCATGTTTTGATAGAGCCATCAGATAGACCGATCTCCCGCTATTACTGTTTGGGCTTCTAGAAACCGTAATTGTTGTCCACTTTGCCTGAAATCGAAAATCTGGAGGTTTTTAGGAATACAAATAGGTGTGCAAGAAATGATTTTATTTTTTAGGCTTCTAGAATCCGTAGTTTTTATCCAATTTGCCTGAAATGAGAAATCTACAGGTATTGTAGGACCTTAAATATGAGAGCCGAAAATGGCGTGTATTGGTCCATGTTTTGGTTTATCTCCCAAATAGACCGATCTCCCGATTTTACTTCTTGGGCTTTCAGAAACAATAGAAGTATTTTAGGAAGATGAAGAGGTGTGCCGAAAATGGTGAATATCGGTCCATGTGCACTGATAATGAAAATTGCTTGAAACTGAATTATAGTTTCCAGATTTTACTTCTGGTAATCATTTAAATAATGAGGGTAAAAATCTACAGATGTTAGATTTTAAATCAAGGCGTTATTTTTATCGTTTTCTTGCACACGATGTTTATGATTCCTCTAAAACTCCAACAAATATGGTTCTTTAAAATCCAGAATCTGATCGAGTCTTCATAGGTAAAATCTTTGAATTTATCTTCGGGAAGTGTACTGGTTGAACTGATCTGCTTGTCACCAAATCCCCCTGAAATTTTCACAGGAAACTTTAATATTTGATTCATGGTGGTGGGTATTTAAGATTCGGCCCGGCCGAACTTACTGCTTTATATACTTGTTTTTAGAATATTTGCTGTCAAACGTTTCAGACAAGCGTTATAATGCATTAAAAATTATAAAAAAATTTTAAAAAATATTTGTTCGTCAAAATATCATAAAATTTCTTAATTCACATCCAAAACATTGGATTCGCTTCACACCTTAAGAAGTGATGCAAATTCAGTGCAACGGCTGTTGAAATGGTGGACATCCGTCCTATGACAAGCCCATGTTAAATTCATCGCTTCTGAGTCAATTTTGCACCACTTCCGGATCCAAAAAGAACATTTTCGCTGCTTTTTTGGCGACGCTTTTTTTGCTGGGTACCTTATGGGGTCTAATATTAATATTTCGGTGTGCTACGAAGGGAATGACAAAGTTGGTTTAAAACCCATTCTATAATAAATTTAATAAATGATCCAAGTTTGCACAAGTTCCTGATAAATAGTTGGGGATCCAAATCAATTTTTTGCAAGCTCCTGTTTCACTGGGCTATTGTATGAGCTGTCATGATGCGGAGGAAAAGGAATCAATTAAACACCTCTTGTGTGAGTGTCCTGCATTTTGTGTAAAGCGCAAGCATCTTTTAGGAGCATATAGCTTCAGATTACTGGCGGATCTGGAAAGCGTTAACTTAAGCAGTCTGCTAATGTTTGCGGTTGGTTCAACAAAGAAACATAATCAAGAAGGTTCAGCGGTTAAAACTAGAAGTGCCCATATGTAATAGGTACTTTTAGTTAATGTGGTATCACAATGGACTGATTAGTCTAAGTGGGCCTGAATCTTAATCGGGCTGCCACTTTAACCTAACCTAACGTAACCTAAACTTCACTGGGAGTTCACCTAAACTTAGTGGAACATCAGTGCCCATGTACCGAATAGGATATATTTAAGAAGTATTGTAAGTATAAGGAGACCTTGAAACCTGATGAAAATGCAACCACAAATTGTGAAGGAGCTTATCGCAAATAGTTTTGATTAAAATGATGTCGAATACGACCCTGAAAATTTTTAGGTTGCCATCGACTCTAATATTTATTTGCCTGTATTCTTGGCACAATGTGATTCCGATTAAGTCATCCCACGGCACTGACCTCTAACCTCTATTCGACTTGTAGCATTCTATAATTAATCCTTTTCATTATACTCTTCTCTTCTTCTCCGAGCTGACAAAACTTCTAAGGTTGATGGAATTTTGCGAACCCAAAGACAAACCCGCTATTCTCCCCTTGCTAATGCTAGTGGATATGAATACACCATAGTTTTCTATGAAGGAATGTTTAGAGTTCTACGAAAATTCCAAAGCTTAAGAGCAAACTCCATAAGGATATTATAAAAAATAAGAACATATTGTCTAACTAAAATGAAATAACGACTAGAAATTCCAGAAAATAACTAACACCACCAAAAGGACGAGGAAAAAAATCCAAAGAAGGATCCTGAGAATAAAAACAAAATTGAAACAACCATTCTCGCATACACCAAAACGGCCATCATAACAAACGTGTTTGGTGCAAAGCAACAACAAGTCATAAAAATTTCCCAAAGGACAAACAAAATGTTGGAAACATTGAAAAAGCACGCACTCACTCATACATATATACAAGGACTAAAGGTGCACACACACACGCAAGCACCCACTCATATATCGTGTACTCATATTTATTTAAGCAAACACAGCAAAATAGTGTGGCCAAATGGAGTGGGGTTTTCAGAGCCAAACAAAAAAAAAACGCTTTATGTTATCGCCATCAGACAGAACAAAAAGGAAACAAACAAGTGAAACACAACCAACGGAAGTAAATGAAACAAACCAAATAGCAGAAAAGTCAACGCAGAAAGGACGAAAAAACGTTGTCAATCCCCTCGAAAAATGAGAAACCCATTTTAAAGGCAATATTTGGTGAGAGAAAACACGATTTTATAACATAAAATATTTAGAGCTTGTTGAAAATACAAAAAACAAAAACAATAACTAAAATCAACGTTATACTGAGAATTGTTACAAAGTGGCACAAAAGGTGTCATGTCCAATAAAAGGTGGCACAATTATTTTAAACAGTAGCACAAAACGAAGCACATCGGCGTATATGTGGGAGATACCAAAACATGGGCCGATATACACCAACTTCCGCACATTTATATGTTGATCTTAAATACCTCTAGATTTACAATTTCGGGCCAATCGAATAAAAATTGCGGTTTCCAGAAGCCTAAGTCTAAATGAGGAGATTGGACTATACCAAACCATGGATCGATTCGCACCATATTCAGAACACATATTTAAGGACTCAAAATACATCTATTGTTTGAATTTCAGGCAAATCGAAAAAAAAAAACAAGTATATACGGCCGTAAGTTCGGCCAGGCCGAAGCTTATGTACCCTCCACCATGGATTGCGTAGAAACTTCTACTGAAGACTGTCATCCACAATCGAATTACTTGGGTTGCGGTAACACTTGCCGATGGCAAGGTATCTTAAAACTTTCTAACACCGTAATATATATCACATAGTCCATACGTGGTATATATTAAACTAAAAAAGGCCGATTAAATACGTATATAATTAAGTTTAAAGTTTCTATAGAAATAAAATTTTGACAACATTTTCTATAGAAGTAAAATTTGGAAAAAAATTTTCTATAAAAATAAAATTTGGATAAAATTTTCTAGAGAAATAAAATTCTGACAAAATTTTCTATAGAGATAAAATTTTGACAAAATTTTCTATAGAAATAACATTTTGACAATGTTTTCTATAAAAATAAAATTTTGGTAGATTATTTTTGGCTCGAGTGGCAACCATGATTATGAACCGATAAGTACCAATTTTTGTGTGATTGGGGATCGCCTATATATAACTATAGACCGAAAATCTGGGGATCGATTTATAGGGGCGTTATATATAATTATGGACCGATATGTACCAATTCTTGCATGGTTGTTAGAGACCATATACTAACACCACGTACACAATTTCAACCGGATCGGATGAATTTTGCTCCTCTAAGAGGCTCCGGATGTCAAATCTGGGGATCGGCTTATATGGGGGCTATATATGTAATTATGGACCGATATGGACCAATTTTGGCATGGTTGTTAGAGACAATATACTAACACCACGGACCAAATTTCAATCGGCTCGGATGACTTTTGCTCCTCTAAGAGGCTCTGGAGGACAAATCTGGGGATCGGTTTATATGGGGGCTATATATAATTATGGGCCGATGTGGACCAATTTTTGCATGGTCATTAGAGAACATATACCAACACCATGTACCAAATTTCAGCCGGATCGGATGAAACTTGGTTCTCTTAGAGGGATCGGTTTATATGGGGGCTATATGTAATTATGGACCGATGTGGACCAATTTTTGCATGATTGTTAGAGACCAAATACTAACACCATGTACCAAATTTCAGCCGGATCGGATGAAATTTGCTTCTCTTAGAGCAATCGCATGCCAAATTTGGGGGTCCGTTTATATGGGGGCTATACGTAAAAGTGGACCGCTATGGCCCATTTTCAATACCATCCGACATACATCAATAACAACTACTTGTGCCAAGTTTCAAGTCGATAGCTTGTTTCGTTCGGAAGTTAGCGTGATTTCAACAGACGGACGGACGGACGGACATGCTCAGATCGACTCAGAATTTCACCACGACCCAGAATATATACACTTTGTGGGGTCTTAGAGCAATATTTCGATATGTTACAAACGGAATGACAAAGTTAATATACCCCCATCCTATGGTGGAGGGTATAAAAAGGCCGATTATATACGTATATAATTACGTTTGACAAAATTTTCTATAGAAATAACATTTTGATAAAAGTTTCTATAGAAATACAATTTTGAAACATTTTCTATAGAAGTAAATTTTGGACAAAATTTTCTATAGAAATAACATTTTGACAAAATTTTCTATTGAAATAAAATTTTGGTAGATTATTTTTGGCTCGAGTGGCAATCATGATTATGAAGCGATATGGACCAATTTTTGTGTGATTGGGGATCGGCTATGTATAACTATATACCTATATTGACCAATTGTGGCATGGTTATTAGCGGCTATATATAACACCACGTACCAAGTTTCAACCGAATCGGATGAATTTTGCTCCTCCAAGAGTTTCCGGTGGTCAAATCTGGGGATCGATTTATATGGGGTGCTATATATAATTATGGACAAAAATTTAAATTATTTGTACCATTTTATGAATTCTTACACTGTTTTTAACCTATTTGAAACAAAAAAAAATTTAAATTACACATTAAAAGTGTGAAATAACCTAATCATAAAAAATTGAATTAAAAGAACTTCCTGGGTAGTTAAAATAAAGAACATCATTGGGAGTGCATCTTCTGGAAGCGCTTTTAAAGTTGTGCCTTTGGAAGAAAATCCAAATTTTTTTGCTGGGCTCTTATTTATTAACCAATATTACTGAAACTTGAAATTTTGAAATTTCTGTAGGTGTACAATCAAATATATATCCTAATATCAGGCATTTTTATTCAGATTGAGATAAAACTCCCATAAACATGTACCCCTTAATTTTCATAAATATGCACTAATAGAAACAAGTATATATGGCCGTAACTTCGGCCAGGCCGAATCTTATGTACCCTCCACCATGGATAGAAACTTCTACGAAAGAATGTCATCCACAATCGAATTACTTGGGTTGTGGTATCTTAAAACTTCTTAACATCGTTTTCTAAATTGTGAGTTAGTCCATACGTGGTATACATATATTAGACAAAAAAGTTATGTATAGGTACGTCTACAAATAATTACGAATCGATATGGACTTTTTGCTCGATACGTAGAGAGCCAGAATTGATATATGGGGGTCGCTTATATGGGCTACATACAATTATGAACTTGATATGGACCAATTTTTGTGTGATTGGGGATCGATTTATCTGAGGGCTATATATATAACTATAGACCGATATGGACCTAGTTAGTCATGGTTGTTAACGGCCATATACTAGCACAATGTACCAAATTTCAACTGATTCGGATGAAATTTGCTCCTACGAGAGGTTCCAAAACCAAATCTCGGGATCAGTTTATATGGGGGCTATATATGATTATGGACTGATATGGACTACTTTTGGCATGGTTGTTAAATATCATATACTATCACCACGTACCAAATTTCAACCAGATCGGATGAATTTTGCTTCTTCATAAGGCACCGGTAGTCAAATCTGGGAATCGGTTTATATGGGAGCTATATATAATTATGGACTGATATGAACCAATTCCTGCATGGTTGTTGGATACAATATACTAACATCACGTACCAAATTTCAACCGAATCGGATGAATTTTGCTCTTCCAAGGGGCTCCGGAGGTCAAATCTGGGGATCGGTTTATATGGGGGCTATATATAATTATGGACCGATTTCGACCAATTTTTACATGGGTGTTTGAGGCCATATGTTAACACCACGTACCAAAGTTGAACTGAATCAGATGAATTTTGGTCTTCCAAGAGGTTCCGGAGGTCAAATCTAGTGATCGGTTTATATGGCGGCTATATATATTAATTATGGACCGATGTTGACCAATTTTTGCATGGTCATTAGAGACCATATACTTACACCATGTACCAAATTTCAGCCGGATCGGATGAAATTTGCTTCTCTTAGAGGCTCCACAAGCCAAATCGGGGGATCGGTTTATATGGAGGCTATATATAATTAGTGGCCGATGTGGACCAATTTTTGCATGGTTGTTAGAGATCATATGCTGACACTATGTACCAAATTTCAGCCGCATCGGATGAAATTTGCTTCTCTTAGAGGCTCCCTAAGCCAAATCGGTTTATATGGGGGCTATATAATTATAGACCGATGTGGACCAATTTTTGCATGGTTGTTAGAGACCATATACTAACACCAAGGGAGCCACCGTGGTGCAATGGTTAGCATGCCCTCCTTGCATACACAAGGTCGTGGGTTCGATTCATGCTTTGACAGAACACCAAAAAGTTTTTCAGCGGTGGATTATCCCACCTCAGTAATGCTGGTGACATTTCTGAGGGTTTCAAAACTTCTCTAAGTGGTTTCACAGCAATGTGGAACGCCGTTCGGACTCGGCTTTAAAAAGGAGGTCCCTTGTCATTGAGCTTAACATGGAATCGGGCAGCACTCAGTGATAAGAGAGAAGTTCACCAATGTGTGGCTGACTAGTCTAAGTGAGCCTGATACATCGGGCTGCCACCTAACCTAAGCGGATGAAATTTGATTCTCTTAGAGGATTCGCAAGCCAAATTTGGGGGTCCGTTTATATGGGGGCTATACGTAAAAGTGGACAGATATGGCCCATTTGCAATACCATCCGACATACATCAATAACAACTACTTGTGCCAAGTTTCAAGTCGATAGCTTGTTTCGTTCGGAAGCTAGCGTGATTTCAACAGTCGGACGGGCGGACGGGCGGACGGGCGGACGGACGGACGGACATGCTCAGATCGACTTAGAATTTCACCACGACCCAGAAAATATATACTTTATGGGGTCTTAGAGCAATATTTTGATGTGTTACAAACGGAATGACAAAGTTAATGTAGCCCCCATCCTATGGTGGAGGGTATAAAAATTACATTCTAAAATCTAGAACGGACGGTAAAAAATGAAACGGAAACGTTTGTGAAAATATCAAAACGGAATGTTTACGGTTTCAGTACTCCATTTGACACCACATGTGTGTTGATTCACTTTCATGAACGGATAGTTTTGAAACGTGCACGCCGTTCATGATTTTTTCTATGGGTGTGGAAATACGGTTTATTTCCCCAACCTGATATGCCTCAAATGCTAATGTTTACTAATTCAATAGGGTGGTTTAGGGTTTAATATAGTCGGCCTCGCCAGACATTCTCCTTTTGCAATTGTGTTGTAATAAGATTAACATTATCCTAAAAACCATTTTATCTCCATTTCATCGAAAATCAATCCTTCAACAGTACAGGGGAATAATGCTGTTTATTTACTATAGACAATTTTCATTGCATACTTTCAGGTAGTAACAATGTTCGCTTGAAACGCTTTGGTATGAAAGGATAAAGATCCCACATACGGTATAAAGTTTTACAACTACGATTAGGGTTCGAAAGTAATTAATAAAAAACCGTGCACAACATATCGAAAAAGTGGTAGTAAAATAAAAAAGAATGAAATTTAGTGGCATAACAAAAATGTGACACAAAAGTGTCATCGCTTGAAAAACGAGGTGCAATGGTAACGTAACCTTAAATGGTCTTAAATTATATCGTGAGTTTTATAAAGTGACCACTTTTCCTGCATATGAGATTTTTCATACAGGGTGTATTCTAAATTTTCTTCAATTGCGCAAAATCTGTATGAATTTTATTTATATTTCAACCAATTTTTTTTATTGACTGAAATTTTAAATTAAAAATGTATAAACCTTTCAAGCCTAAGCTTCGAATCTCACATAAACCGGATGTTGATTATAACATATATCCTCCACCATGTGCGCCAGGTAACAATTTTAAGTCTTTGAATTCTCGGACAGTCTCTTTTCTGGCTGTTTGTTTCCATTTATACAGATTTACGGACTAACGCTCGCTATATTTATGTGGGTGGGTTAATTTTTTTGTGATATTTGTGTTTTAGATATGAGTGTGTGTGCGCGTTGAGAGGGAGAGAGAGACAAAATACGTTTTTAAGTTACTCCATTGTTGTTCTTGGTTACCATCGTTATCGTTGATATTATCATGTTCGAGTGTAACTTTTCGACAGCCTATGTGTGTAGTGTGCGTGTGTGTCACTGTGAGTGTGGTATGTGGTTTATGTTTATCGTGTTTACGGTATATTTACGTTGCCCACACATTTATACAAGCTCACGTTTTAATAATCCACCTACACTGGTATTTCCGGTAGGCACAATACCCATACTCAGTCCCATTTGTACGCACCACAACGAAAGTAAAGGCAGTTTTTGAATTTTTTTGTTTAAATGTGAGTGAATATTGCGGCTGTATTCATTCATAACATCCGCAGCCCAAAACTTCATAGAATATTCCATTGTTATTGTTATGAAAATGTATGCAGAAAATTTTTGTTTGTTAATGGCTTTAAATGTCATCCAACTAAGAATTAAAGAATTAAAGTTGGCTTTTCTGTGGAATTTTAAAATTATCATTTTAATACATTTGTATGTACATATTTTTTGTTTGTTTGTTTTAATGTCGATTAGCAAAAAACAGAATGACTTTAAGGTAGGATTATTGTTTGTGATGAAAAGAGATCAAGATGCTATAGCCTTGGGAAAGATTTACAAAATATTTTCGGGATTATTTAGGCATAAGCACAAATCTTATAAAGCAACAAATTAATTTGAAACTTGTACGGAGCCCAACAGAGGAGATTTTCATTTTTACCTCTGCTACATTTAAGGTTGATACAAATAAACCATATGCACTATAAGTTTATTATCATAGCTTTCAAATTACACTAGTTTACACTGAAAGTGTACACTTGATGAGAGGTGACGTTTCCTATGCATTTTGATCTAATGAATTCGAAAAATTGTAAAAAAAATTTTATGCCATAGTTTTTGAGATATCCCATTATTTCTAGTTTTTCGCTCTTTTTTCACTAAACAAATTATATCTCTAGTTAGATTTTTTTTTAGAATTCAGCAGATCAAGATACATAAGAAAAGTCACATCTCATCAAATGTACATGAAAAATTTCTATTTTGCGAATCGCAAAATCGCAAACATAAAAATTTAAATTTTGGCAACATAGTTCTCTTTGATAAGAAGTTCAAATACAAATTGATTTTAAGTTCGATAGTATCTCATTTTTTTCCTTTATAACAAAACTAAATTCTTGCGATTTCGAATATCGGAACATTGGAATTGTGTTTTCTATTAGGAGATATTATTTTTGATATTCGAAGAAAAATGAAATTTGTTGATATAAATGTCGGGATATTTATTTCATAACTGAAAAGCACTATAGAATAAATGGCCACAGCGACCACGCTTACAGGTTCATATCCTTTGCATGAAATTTTGTATAACCAAATAGCAAAGCGGGATCCCTGTGTCCTCTATAAACTCAAAAACTCCATATTTGAAGTCTTGAATCGAAGCAACTTGATACAAGCATAATAATATCGTTATCAAAATAAGTATGTTTTTATTAGAAATATTTTGTTTTGTTAATGGTTTTAAATGTCAGCTAACTAAGAATTTAAGTTGGCGTTTCTGTGGAAATTTAAAATTATCATTTTAATGCATTTGCATGTATATACAAATGTTTTTGTTTGTAATTTCGCTTAGCACAAAACATAATGTCTTTAAGGCAGGATTATTGTTTGTGATGGAAATATATCAATATGCTATAGCCTTGAGAAAGACTTGCAAAATATTTTCGGGATTATATAGACATTATCACAAATTCTATAAAACAACAAATTAATTTGAAAATTGTATGGAGTCCAACAGAGGAGATTTTAATTTTTACCTCTGCTATACACAGAAAAAAATTTCACGAAATTTTTTCCAATTAAAATCTTAATTGAGTTTTAAAAAATATTCAATTAAAAATTTAATTGATTCAACAAATTTTTTAATTGAAATAAAAATCAATCACACAAATTAATAGTATCAATTAAATATTTAATTGGATCAATTATTTTTTTAATTGACTGTCAATTAATTTTTTAATTGATACTATAATTTCTGTGATTGAAGACATTTCAATTAAAAATTAATTGGATCAATTAATTTCGTGATTCAATCAGAAAAAAAATTTTTTGTGTGTACATTTGAGGTTGATACAAATAAACCATATGCTATAAGCTTATTATCATAGATTTCAAATTATTTATTTTTTATACCCTCGACCCTAGGGTGGGGGGTATATAAACTTTGACATTCCGTTTGTAACACATCAAAATATTGCTCTAAGACCCCATAAAGTATATATATTCAGGGTCGTGGTGAACTTCTGAGTCGATCTAAGCCTGTCCGTCCGTCCGTCTGTTGAAATCACGCTAACTTCCGAACGAAACAAGCTATCGTCTTGAAACTTGGCACAAGTAGTTGTTATTGATGTAGGTCGTTTGCTATTGCAAATGGGCCATATCGGTTCACTTTTACGTATAGCCCCCATATAAACGGACCCTTAGATTTGGCTTGCGGAGCCTCTTAGATTTGGCTTGCGGAGTCTCTAAGAGAAGCGTATTTCATCCGATCCGTCTGAAATTTGGTATATGGTGTTGGTATATAGTCTCTAACAACCATGCACAAATTGGTCCACATCAGTCCATAATTATAGCCCCCATATAAACCGATCCCCAGATTTGGCTTGCGGAGCCTAAAAGAGAAGCAAATTTCATCCGATCCGGCTGAAATTTGCTACATGGTGTTGATATATGGTATCTAACAACCATGCTAAAATTAGTCCACATCAGTCCATAATTATATATAGCCCCCATATAAACCGATCCCAAGATTTGGCTTGCGGAGCCTCTAATCCGACCCGGTTGAAATTTGGAACATGGTGTTAGTATATGATCTCTAACAACCGTGCAAGAATTGGTCCATATCGGTCCATAATTATATATAGCCCCATATAAAGCGTTCTCCAGATTTGACCTCCGGAGCCTCTTGGAGGAGCAAAGTTCATCCGATCCGGTTCAAATGTGGAACGTGGTGTTAGTATATGGTCTCTAACAACCGTACCAGAATTGGACCATATCGGTCCATAATTATATATAGCCCCCATATAAACCTTCTCCAGATTAGACCTCCGGAGCCTCTTGGAGGAGCAAAGTTCATGCGATCCGGTTAAAATGTGGAACGTGGTGTTAGTATATGGTCTCTAACATCCATGCAAAAATTGGTCCACATCGGTTCATAATTATATATAGCCCCCATATAAACCGATCCCCAGATTTGGCTTACGGAGCCACTAAGAGGCAAATTTCAACCGATCCGGATCAAATGTGGAACGTGGTCGTGGCCGCTAACAATCATACCAAAATTGGTCTATATGGGTCTATGTAGCCAATCCCCAATCACACAAAAATTGGTCCATATCGGTTCTTAATCATTGTTGCCACTCGAGCCAAAAATAATCTACCAAAATTTTAATTCTATAGAAAATTTTGTCAAAATTTTATTTCTATAGAAAATTTTGTTAAAATTTCATTTCTATAGTAAATTTTGTTAAAATTTCATATCTATAGAAAATTTTGTCAAAACTTTATTTCTATAGTAAATTTTGTCAAAATTTTATTACTATGGAAAATTTTGTCAAAATTTTATTACTATGGAAAATTTTGTCAAAAATGTATAACTATGGAAAATTTTGTTACAATTTTGTTTCTAAAGAAAATTTTATTAATATAATATATACCACGTATGGACTTACTTACAATTTAAAAGACGGTGTTAGGAAGTTTTAAGATACCTTGCGATCGGCATGCGTTACCGCAACCCAAGTAATTCAATTGTGAATGGCAGTGTTTAGAAGAAGTTTCTACGCAATCCATGGTGGAGGGTACATAAGCTTCGGCCTGGCCGAACTTACGGCCGTATATACTTGTTATTTTTGGTATTCGATGAAAACTGAAATTTCTTGATATAAATGTTATGATGTTTATGTCAGAATAAAGGGCAAAATATTTCGTTAGTACTGAAAAGCAATATCAAAGAAATGGCCACCAAGGCTATAGGACCATATCCTCTGAATGAAATTTTGCATTACCAAATGACAAAGCAGGATCTGTATATTCTCGGTAGCCTTAGGTTAGGTTAGGTGGCAGCCCGATGTATCAGGCTCACTTAGACTATTCAGTCCATTGTGATACCACATTGGTGAACTTCTCTCTTATCCCTGAGTGCTGCCCGATTCCATGTTGAGCTCAATGACAAGGGACCTCCTTTTTATAGCCGAGTCCGAACGGCGTTCCACATTACAGTGAAACCACTTAGAGAAGCTTTGAAACCCTCAGAAATGTCACCAGCATTACTGAGGTGGCCTTAAAGAAACTATATAAGCATTATAATGTATTCAATATTTGTGGCTAACTAACTCTGTAGATTGAGAATCAACTATCGCTCCTTATATCAGGCATTTCTGTGCAGATTGTGATAAAACTAACATAAACATGTACCCCTTAATTTTCTTAAATATGGAAATGCGGTTTATCTCCAAAACCTATACCAATGATACCCCTCAAATGCTTATGTTTACTAATTCAGTAGGGGTGGTTTAGTGTATGATGTAGTCGGTCCCGCCCGACTTTCTATATTATTTACTTGTTTTGTAATAAAAAAATTAGTTGAACCAAATAAATATTTCATTTACTATTTTTGTTTTAAAATTTAATTAATATTTTAATTGGAAAAGTTATGATGATAATTTTTTCGGTGTAGATGAAAAGCATTCCTTTGCAACACCTCCAAAATTCCATTAATTCATTAGACTTTCCCTATTTTCCATTGCCTTTGTTATAAACTAAGCACATATCTAACATTATTGATATTTTTCTCGTTTCAGATTACGTCAGCTTAGGATCAGGATCCTCTGAAAATGGAAGTTATTGGCATTTAGTGACATTCAAGATTAAGTTAATTTGCCCGAAAACACGTAAGTAAATATTATACGAGTTATGGTACTTATTTAAAAAAATCATAAGCCGTTTTATATAATTTGTATACCCTCCACCATAGGGAGTATAAAAACTTTGTCATTCCATTTGTAACACATCGAAATATTGCTCTATGAACCTATAAAGTATATATATTCTGGGTCGTGGTGAAATTCTGAGTCGATTTGAGCATGACCGTCCGTCCGTCTGTTGAAATCACGCCAACTTCCGAACGAAACAAGCTATCGACTTGAAACTTGGCACAAGTAGTTGTTATTGATGTAGGTCGGATGGTATTGAAAATTGGCTATATCGGTCCACTTTTACGTATAGCCCCCAAATAAACGGACCCCCAGATTTGGCTTGCGGAGCCGCTAAGAGAAGCAAATTTAATCCGATCTGGCTGAAATTCGGTACATGGTGTTGGTATATGGTCTCTAATAACCATGCAAAAATTGGTACACATCGGTCCATAATTATATATAGCCCCCATATAAACCGATCCCCAGATTTGGCTTGCAGAGCCTCCAAGAGAAGCAAATTTAATCCGATCTGGCTGAAATTTGGTACATGGTGTTGATATATAGTATCTAACAACCATGCTAAAATTGGTCCACATCAGTCCATAATTATATAGCCCCCAAATAAACCGATCCCCAGATTTGGCTTGCGGAGCCTCTAATCCGATCCGGTTGAAATTTGGAACATGGTGTTAGTATATGATCTCTAACAACCGTGCAAGAATTGGTCCATATCGGTCCATAAACCTTCTCCGAAGCCTCTTGGAGTAGCAAAGTTCATCCGATCCGGTTAAAATGTGGAACGTGCTGTTAGTATATGGTCTCTAACATCCATGCAAAAATTGGTCCACATCGGTTCATAATTATATATAGCCACCATATAAACCGATCCCCAGATTTGGCTTGCGAGCCACTAAGAGAAGCAAATTTCATCCGATCCGGTTGAAATTTGGAACATGGAGTTAATATATAGTCTCTAACAACCGTGCCAGAATTGGACTATATCGGTCCATAATTATATATAGCCCCCATATAAACCTTCTCCAGATTTGACCTCCGGAGCCTCTTGGAGGAGCAAAGTTCATCCGATCCGGTTAAAATGTGGAACGTGGTGTTAGTATATGGTCTCTAACATCCATGCAAAAATTGGTCCACATCGGTTCATAATTATATATAGCCCCCATATAAACCGATCCCCAGATTTGGGTTACGGAGCCACTAAGTGGCAAATTTCAACCGATCCGGTTCAAATGTGGAACGTGGTCGTGGCAAATTGGCTATATCGGTCCACTTTTACGTATAGCCCCCAAATAAACGGACCCCCATATTTGGCTTGCGGAGCCTCTAAGAGAAGCAAATTTAATCCGATCTGGCTGAAATTTGGAACATGGTGTTGGTATGTAATCTCTAACAACCGAGCAAAAATTGGTCCACATCGGTCCATAATTATATATAGCCCCCAAATAAACCGATCCCCAATCACAGAAAAATCACGATTGCCACTCGAGCAAAAAAATAATCTGCCACCGTGGTGCAATGGTTAGCTTGCCCGCCTTGCATACACAAGGTTGTGGGTTCGATTCCTGCTTCTACCGAACACCAAAAAGTTTTCCAGCAGTGCATTATCCCACCTCAGTAATGCTGGTAACATTTCTGAGGGTTTCAAAGCTTCTCTAAGTGGTTTCACTGCAATGTGGAACGCCGTTCGGAATCGGCTATAAAAAGGAGGTCCCTTGTCATTGAGCTTAACATGGAATCGGGCAGCACTCAGTGATAAGAGAGAAGTTCACCAATGTGGTATCACAATGGACTGAATAGTCTAAGTGAGCCTGATACATCGGGCTGCCACCTAACCTAACCTAACCTAACCTACCACAATTTTATTGCCATAGAAAATTTTGTGAACATTTTATATTTCTATAGAAAATGTTGTCAAAATTTTATTTCTATAGAAAATTTTGTCAACATTTTATGTCTTTAGGAAATTTTGTCAAAATATAATTTCTATACAAAATTTTGTCAAAAATTTATTTCTAAAGAAAATTTTGTCAAAATTTTATTTGTATAGAAAAGTTTGTCAGAATTTTATTTCTGTAGAAAATTTAGGAAGCATTTCATAGTTGGAGAGGAATATTTTGCAAAATCTTCCACAACATCAAGAATTCTTCCAATCTACCACACAGTAAAAAATCTGTCATTTTTGGTAGATTCGTGTTCATAATTGTATATAGCCTCCATACAAAGCGACCCCTATATATCAATTCTGGCTCTATAATTACCGCACAAAAGTTCATATCGGTTCGTAATTATTTCTTCCCTATATATGCTGGTCAAGAATTGAATATATACGTATAGAATCGACCTTTCTTTTGTTATGAAGAAAGTTTTAAGAAATTTTAAGATGCCTTGCCATCGACCGAAACCCAAGTAATTTAATTGTGGATGACCGTCTTTAGTAGAAGTTTCTACGCAATCCATAGTGGAGGGTACATAAGATTCGGCCTGGCCGAACTTACGGCCGTATATACTTTTTCTATTTCATTCTTTCTTTTGGTTTTTTAATTCCCTTCATATCTCTTTTTTTAGCGAAACTTATTAAACGTTATCATAGATTTTCATGGTAAAAACATTAACCAAAAGTCCATTAAACTTTCTTATTCTATGATAATCCAAGTCAAAAAATGATAATTATCCAAAGGAAAAACGTTTAAGTTTAATGCCTGCATATTAAGACCTTTTTGTCGCCTGATGCTATGCCAGTAATTAGGGTAAACTCTTTCGCACCATTTCAAGTAATTAACCCATTTCAATCATCTACCTTTTACGTACCCTTCGTTCCCTTGGTTGAAGCGTTTTATTCTGCAGAGTGTTTTGGCGGCATTTCTAATTTGTTTTACATGTAAAAATTTGTAGTTGTATTTCGTGTCTCTCTACGTTTTTAACACCTTTTTCAACAACGACAACAACATCAAAGGGTTTATGTCAAACATCGATGTGGTAAGGAAGGATATAAAAAAATCGAGAAAAAAAGAGCTAACATTCTCCATTTCCTATTTTTTCGATACAGTGGCAATTTCTGTTTTTGTTGTATGTCTTGGGTTTCTCATTATTGTTCACGAACACAAATCCCAGCCACGTTTTCTATGGGTACGTGAAATTGTTTCGTACGTGTTCCTGTAGCTTTATTATAAAGGTGCTCAACTGTTTCCGTTTCCTTTAATGCCTAGAAAAATACTTGACAATTAGAATAGAGTATGTGTGCGTGTTAGTGTGAGACTAAGAAAACTCAAATATATACATTTATATGATTTTTTGTCGCCGTTATTATTTTTTGTGTGGTGATTGTTATTGTTATTTTTCATGTTTCCTGCCTCCCCTCCTTCTTCTGATTGCCGCATTCCGTATTTTGGAAGCTCTTTTATTGGAACATTATATTAAAATTCTTTTTTATACATTCTTTAAATTTTGCAGTAACATAATTGTATTGAAAGGACATTTAGTACTAACATTATTTAAATTTATTCCATGTTCACTAAACCTGGGGATCGCTTTATATGGGGCTATATATGAGTACGGGCCAATTTGGACCCATTTTTGCACAATTTTTAGAGGGACTATATAAACATCAAGTACCTAATTTCAATCGAATCGGATGAAATTTGATCTTACCAGAGATTCCGCATGTCAAATCTGGGTATCGGGATATATGTGGGCTGCATATGAGTATATAAAAAAAATGTTGAAATGTTTTATTATTTTATTTTAGAAGTTTATTCATTGTTTTTTATCACTCCTAATACTGATTATTTGCGTGCATAAATACATACCCCTTCAATTATAATGTGTCGAAGTTTTAAATTTTTTAACCAACCAACAAGAGAAAATTTAGTCAAAATCTTATTTTATAGAAAATTTTGTCAAAATTTTATTTCTATAGAAAATTTTATTTCTAAAAAAAATTCGTCAAAATTTTACTTATATTTATAATTTTATTTCTATGGAATGTTTTCCCAAAATTTTATTTCTATAGAAAATTTTATCAAAATTTTATTTCTATAGAAAATTTCGTCAAAATTTTATTTCTAAAAAAAAAATTCGTCAAAATTTTACTTACATTTATAATTTTATTTCTATGGAATGTTTTCCCAAAATTTTATTTCTATAGAAAATTTTGTCAAAACTTTCTTTTCTATAGAAAATTTGGTCAAAATTTTATTTCTATAACAAATTTTGTCAAAATTTTATTCCTTCCGAAAAATTTGTCTTTATTTCTATAGAATTTTTTGCCAAATTTTATTTCTATAGAAAATTTCGTAAAAATTTTATTTCTGTAGAAAATTTTGTCAATATTTCATTTTTATAGAAAATTTTGTAAAAATTTTAGTTTTATAGAACATTTTGTCAAAATTTTATTTTTATGGAATATTTTGTCAAAACTTTATTTCTATAGAAAACTTTGTCAAAATTTTATTTTTATAATAAATTTTGTCAAAATTTTATTTCTATAGAAATTTTTTGCCAAATTTTATTTCTATAGAAAATTTTGTCAAAATGTTAATTCTTCAGAAAATTTTATTTCTATAGAAATTTTTTTTCAAAGTTGTTGTCAAAATTTTATTTCTATAGAAAACTTTGTCAAAATTTTATTTTTATAACAAATTTTGTCAAAATTTTATTTCTATAGAAATTTTTTGCCAAATTTTATTTCTATAGAAAATTTTGTCAAAATGTTAATTCTCCAGAAAATTTTATTTCTATAGAAAATGTTGTCAACATTTGTTAAATTAAATTAAAATTATTTAAATAAATATATCGCAAAAAGAGATTGAAAATACTAGTTTACAAAATAATTTTTTTTTTCATGTACATTTAATGAGATGTGACTTTTCTTATGTATTCAGACTCCCTTAATGTCATGCTACATCTATTGCCTTTAGACATTTTGGCCAAACAGTCAGCTGCAACAACGGCTGTGCGGTTGCGCGAGCTATCGCTGTGGTCGGAAAAAATGTACGGTCATAGTTCGGTCCTCAAAGTAATGGCAGATGTGCCTAACGTAGTGGATTACACCCTGGCAAAACCACTTTTCGACAAAAAGTTTGAAACTCTAATTCCCAACAGTGAGGCGTGGTGTACACAGACCCCGGGGAATAAAAGATATATAGATTTCTATACTGATGGCTCCAAATTGAATGGACAAGTGGGGTTCGGAGTATATTCTAAAGATCTGGAAATTCGAATAGCGAAAAGATTACCTAATCACTGTAGTGTTTTTCAGGCTGAAATATTGGCAATAAGAGAGGTGGTGAATTGTCTGAGAAGTAATGTTCCAACAAATATTGGCATTAATATATACTCAGACAGTCAACCTGCAATAAAATCCTTGGACTCTGTGTTCCTTAACTCAAAAACGGCCATAGACTGCCGCAAATCTCTCAACGAGATGGCTGAGCAGTACAATATTCACCTAATATGGGTGCCTGGTCATAGGAACATACCGGGGAACTGTGAAGCAGATGTGTTAGCAAGGCTAGGAACTACCTTACATATTCCAGGGGAACTAGAATCTGTTGGTATGCCTCTGGCCACCTGCAAGCTCTTACTGCGTGAGAAGGCTGTTATGATGGCCAATATTCGATGGGAAAATTGCAAGGGTTGTAACGACACCAAGCAAATATGGCCCCATTTAAACTTAAACCGCACACTAGATATGCTAGTGTTCTCAAGGCGTCAGATAGCACTTCTAATATCTGCTATAACGGGTCGCTGCCTGATAGGCGAATTTGCAAAAACTATAGGTGCGAAGTATAATGACTATTGTATAAGCTGTCATGACGTGGAGGAAAAGGAATCAATTAAACACCTCTTGTGTGAGTGTCCTGCTTTTTGTGTAAGGCGTAAGCGAATTTTAGGAGCATATAGCTTTAGATTACTGGCTGACCTGGAAAACGTTAACTTAAGCAGTTTGTTAATGTTTTTGGAGCAATCTGGTTGGTTCCACAAAAGTAAATAATAGAGAAGGTTCAGTGGTTAAGACTAGAAGTGCCCATATGTAATAGGTACTTTTAGTTAAATGTGGTATCACAATGGACTGAATAGTCTAAGTGAGCCTGAAATTTAATCGGGCTGCCACTTTAACCTAACCTAACCTAACCTATGTATTCTGATCTGCTGAATGCGATTTTTTGTATGGAACAGTTCTTGAGATATCTCGTTAGACTTTCTTGTGTGTGTGTGTGTGCTCGGTATCAATACAAAAATCCTTAAGACGGAATCGAAGTAACATTTTTTTCACGCCTCTTTCTGTAAAGTCTTGCCTCTTTAGCTCGGAATCAATACCAAAATAATTAAAGTAAAGAGACAATTTTTGAAACTTGGTCAGCATTCCATCCACCATTTTTAAAGGTTTCAAAAAATTTACTCCAACCATATATCGTACTCCTGGTTTTTCTTCCAGAATACATAGAACTTTTTTTGGTTCCCTTTGAGTGAACTAAAATTCTTAAAGATTTTCCTTTTCATTCGTTTACTCATTCTTTTCTTGTTACCAAAAATGTTGAATATGAAGAGGACAAAAAAAAACGAGGGTAATGTTTGTAGGCAATCCATCATGGATTGCGTACAAAGTTCTAGAGGTCATGCCGAGGATAGCGTTCGGATTTGATTGAGGTGATGTAATCTAATATCATAAACTTTATAAATTTTCACGCAAGGGAAATTTGTACACCAAAAAATATGTCTTTATTATGAGCGATCGTTTTCTGCTGTTCAACATATAGATTTAATTTTTTCGTTAAAGTCTTAAAATTTTTGGAATATCTAATACCAAATTAAAAAAAAAATTAACTTCAAAACTATATGTTTTTATACCCTCCACCATAGGATGGGGGTATAGTAACTTTGTCATTCCATTTGTAACACATCGACCCCTCTAAGACCCCATAAAGTATATATATTCTTGGTCGTGGTGAAATTCTGAGTCGATCTAAGCACGTCCGTCCGTCCGTCCGTCCGTCTGTTGAAATCACGCTAACTTCCGAACGAAACAAGCTATCGACTTGAAACTTGGCACAAGTAGTTGTTATTGATGTAGGTCGGATGGTATTGCAAATGGGCCATATCGGTCCACTTTTAGGTATAGCTCGAATATAAACGGACCCCCAAATTTGGCTTGCCGGGACTCTTAGAGAAGCAAATTTCATCCGATTCGGCTGAAATTTAGTACATGGTGTTGGTATATGGTCTCTAACAACCATGCAAAAATTGGTCCACATCGGTTCATAATTATATATAGCCCCCACATAAACCGATCCCCAGATTTGGCTTGCGGAGCCTCAAAAGAAGCATATTTCATCCGATCCGGCTGAAATTTGGTACATGGTGTTCGTATATGGTCTTTAAGAACTATGCAAAAATTGGTCCACATCGGTCCATAATTATATATAACCCCCATATAAACCGATCCCCAGATTTGGCTTGCGGAGCCTCTAAGAGAAGAAAATTTCATCCGATCCGGCTGAAATTTGGTACATGGTGTTAGTATATGGTCTCTAATGACCGTGCAAAAATTGGTCCACATCGGTCAATAATTATATATAGCCCTCATATAAACCGATCCCCCGATTTGGCTTGCAGAGCCTCTAAGAGAAGCAAATTTCATCCGATCCGGCTGAAATTTGGTACATGGTGTTGCTATATGGTCTCTAACAATCATGCAAAAATTGGTACACATCGGTCCGTAATTATATATAGCCCCCATATAAACCGATCCCCAGATTTGGCTTGTGGAGCCTCTAAGAGAAGCATATTTCATCCGATCCGGCTGAAATTTGGTACGTGGTGTTGCTATATGGTCTCTAACAACCATGCAAAAATTGGTCTATATCGGTCCTTAATTATATATAGTCCCCATATAAACCGATCCGCAGATTTGGCTTGTGGAGCCTCAAAGAGAAGCACATTTCATCCGATCCGGCTGAAATTTGGTACGTGGTGTTGCTATATGGTCTTTAACAACCATGCAAAAATTGGTCCATATCGGTCCATAATTATATATAGCCCCCATATAAAACGTTCTCCAGATTTGACCTCCGGAGCCTCTTGGAGGAGCAAAATTCATCCGATCCGGTTAAAATTAGGAACGTGGTGTTAGTATATGGTCGCTAACAACCATACCAAAATTGGTCCAATCACACAAAACTTGATCCATATCGGTTCATAATCATGGTTGCCATTAGAGCCAAAAATAATCTACCAAAATTTTATTTCTATAGAAAATTTTGTCAAAATTTTATTTCTATAGAAAATTTTGTCAAAATTTTATTTCTATAGAAAATTTTGTCAAAATTTTATTTCTATAAAAAATTTTGTTAAAATTTATTCGGTTCATAATAAAATTTTCATCATTGTCAAAATTTTATTTCTATAGAAAATTTTGTCAAAATTTTATTTCTATAGAAAATTTTGTCAAAATTTTATTTCTAGAGAAAATTTTGTTAAAATTTTATTCGGTTCATAATAAAATTTTCATCATTGTCAAAATTTTCTTTCTATAGAAAATTTTTTAAAAATTTTATTTCTATAGAAAATTTTGTTCAAATTTTATTCGGTTCATAATCATGGTTACCACTCGAGCCAAAAATAATCTACCAAGATTTTATTTCTATAGAAAATTTCGTCAAAAGTTTATTTTTATAGAAAATTTTGTTAAAATTTTATTGCTGTAGAAATTTTTGTCAAAATTTTCTTTCTATAGAAAATTTTGTCAAAATTTTTATTTCTATAGAAAATTTTGTGAAAATTTTTATTTCTATAGAAAATTTTGTGAAAATTTTATTTCTATAGAAAATTTTGTTAAAATTTTATTTATGTAGAAAATTTTGTCAAAATTTTATGTCTACTTTGTCAAACTGAATTATATACATATTGGATCGATCTTTTTTAATTTAATATATACCATGTATGGACTTACATACAATTTAGAAGATGGTGTTAGGAGGTTTTAAGATACCTTGCCATCGGCAAGCGTTACCGCAACTTAACTGCCACTTGTGGGTGGCAGTGTTTAGAAGTAGTTTCTACGCAATCCATGATGGAGGGTACATAAGCTTCGGCCTGGCCGAACTTACGGCCGTATATACTTGTTAATTTTATTTCTATTGAAAATTTTGTCAAACTGAATAATTTACGTATTTAATCCCCCTTTTTTAGATTAATATGTACCACGTTTGGAATAACTTACAATATAGAAGACGTTGTTAGGAAGTTTTAAGATACCTTGCAATCGGGAAGTGTTACCGCAATCCAAGAAATTCAATTTTGGATGACAGTCTTTAGTAGAAGTTGCTACGCAATCCATGGTGAAGGGTACATAAGCTTCGGCCTGGCCGAACTTACGGCCGTATATGCTTGTTAGTTATTATGTTTTTGGTAGAATTTTCTATAATTTTAGTAGATGTTTTAGCGTGGTGGAAATTTACGTTGGACATTCCACCTTCCATCGAGGGAGCTAAGGCTAAAAATTTATCGAAAAACTTTCATACAATAATTAATATTAAATTTAGAATTTACTTGATATTCTACTGTCAGAGATTAGTGTTCTGCTTTAAATTATGAATGGCAAATAATGCTCCCCCTAACCATATTACCATATTTCATTACATAAACAAGGGACTCAGTAGTCCCTAATGCTAAAATATAAAACCTTTGTTTCAAACGACCCACTTTATTATTGTGTTTTGCAATGGCATACTTGAGATCTTGAATGAGAAAATATTTCATGTAAATATTTCATTGACTATGTTACAAGTTTTGCTTCTTTTGTTTTGTTTTCTTTTTTTTAATCCACAACATGATATTCTTCTTCCCTTTGGGAGGGGGTAAGCAAAGTTCTAAAACATTCTCCTGTTCATTCGTTTACTCATTCATTTATTGTTACCAAAAAAAAAAAAAATCGTAAAACAAAATTTCAGATAAGTGAGTTAGGTTATCACCACCTTGTGTCTGGATTTGTTCGTTACTGGAATCTTTTATATTGAAGTGTAAGTGTTTATGTGCTTGGATGTATGCATGTATGTGTGTGTATGTATGCGAGTTTGTAAGATTGTATATTTATGAACACATTCTCAATACTCAGTTGTCGTTGTACAGGTTGTGTTGACAATAAAATTAAATTCGTTTACTTTCACTTGATCGAAATAGAGGAAGCAATACTTTCCAAAGTAGTCTTAAATGTGCAAATAAAATTTTATTTTTATTATCCAATTAAGGATTTTGAGAATGAAAATCACACACACACACACACACACACACACACAACTTTTTGTGTGAACAATCCGGAAAACTTTAGTAATTTTATTCCTTTACATGTGTTGTACAGATTGGAATTATTATTTACTTTGCTACAAGTAATCACTTGTAGGGTAAGTAGATTTTGATTTTGTTTTTGTAAAGATTATGGGAAACTGTTACGATCGATTTTAACCAAATTTACTTGGAAATTTCTAAGTAAATTTTCAATATTCATTTTAGATTTATGTTAATATTTTCTTATGTATTCAAATGAATCGTATCAATTGTATTAAAATCGTATCAATTGTAAGTAAATTTGAGCTTATTTTAAATTAAAAACCAGTGAGTAAAGTAGAAAGTCAGACGGGGCGGACTGACTGAAAAACATTGAATCTAAACACTTCCAAAATTGATTGAAGCTGAATGAATCAATATAGATTTTTCTTGAATTTTAATAGAATACAGATAATGTTTAAATATTTGATAAGTATTCTAGAGGCCCTCATGGTTGTCACAGGCGTGGTACCTATAAGTATTTTTATACGTACCAAGCAACCAAGGCCGTAGCCAGGATTTTAATTCGGGGGGGGTTCAACTTTAAAAAAAATATTCATATAATCTCATGTGTAGAAAATTTTATTTATGCAAAGGTATGTATACAATATTTTTATAATATTAAATTGAGCCGACGGGCTTTTTGGGCAGCAAATAAATCAATGACTTCTTCAGTCGGCACATTTATTCGGCGATGAACCGACATTAATGCCAATCCATTGAGTCTACTCTCACCTGTCGATTTTCTAAGATACGTCTTTAATCTCTTCATTTTTGAAAATGAACGTTCGGAGGAGCACGTAGTAACTGCAGGGATGGAAAATGCAGTACTAAAGTACTTTTTTCAATACTTTTTCACCCCGGTCAGTACCGTAGTACCCCCGCGAATGATTTAGTACCTTTTGTGTAGACATTTTTGAGTCGATATCAGATTTATGGTACAATAGCTTTGACAAAATATTTTAATATTTTGAGAAAGTCTTTATCAACCTTATTTGCTAATAGTCTTTTACAAATATTGCAAAACAGACATGTTCATGTGGGAAGAAAATCTCAATTTTGTAAAAGATATAGTCAAAAACAGGATTTTATTGAACTTCAAGAATGTTTTAGTCGAAAAAAGAATGCGATTCTATATTCTCAATTTTTTATTTCAGTAAAAAATGTTGTGTAAATTTTATTTCTATATAGAATTTTTGCAAAATTTTATTTTTATAGATAATTTTGTCAAAATTTTATTTCAATTGAAAATTTTGTAAAAATGTTATTTCTATAGGAAATTTTTGCAAAACTTTATTTCTATAGAAAAAATTTTGCAAAATTTATTTTCCCTTCGTTTTGTTTTGTTATTGTTGGTTTTGTTCTTAAAGCATTGTTGTTGTTTTTTTATTGCAGCTTTAAACCTTACATTGACTAAACTACAAGTGTAGCTTAACCAACAGAGGAAAAGAATGTTTGTCAAATTTATTTGGGCAAAGCCCAAAAAAGGTTTTTGTATGATAGCCGGCTATAGAAAATTTTTGCAAAATTTTATTTATATAGAAAATTTTTTCAAAATTTTATTTTCTTTAAAATTCTGTCTCTTGACAATAATCTTCCAGTGAAATTTTTGTTGAAATTTAGTAAAAAGTACCTTTCCGCTCAAAAAATACCTTTTTTGTACTTTCTTAAAAATTGTATTTTCCATCCCTGAGTTACTGGCAAAGTGACTAAAATTTTTAAAAGAATATGCACGTTTGGAAATATCTCTTTATTGCACTCTCCAAGTGCTTCCATCGCTGAATTAGGCAGGTTCTTTTCGCAGGTTTTGCGCCATTTCATTTACACATGTGTGTTTGGCTGTTTCGTTGTTGTTGCTATGGCCAAACAAAGCGAGTCATGTTCACAAAAAGAACAACAAACACACATAAAAAGCAGAAATACATTTTCCAAAAATGAAATTTGTGGTGCGAGAACAAAAACAATTTGTTTTTTCGACCGTCGTTTGACGGGATTTTCAACTAGTATTCTAGTTTGATCCCCCTTTATGTGTGCAAAAAAGGTCTTAATTTCACATTAGATGCCAATTGAACTCTATATTTCAAATTTAGGGCAATGTTCAATAAGTAAAATAATGTTATAAATACCCATCATAATATGAGAAGATACCAACAGTATATGTATTTGTGGACCAAAATTATTGATACTATCTGAAATCCTTTAAATTTGTTGCGAGCTATATAAAAGTTTATATTCCCATATGCATGAATTTTAATCTGAATCGATTTAGACAAAATTGTATATACTTCTACAAAACCTATGTACTTAAAATTTAAATCTAACGTTATGGGACGTAACACAATTTTAACAAAAAATAAAAATGCAAGGAAAGTCTAAAGTCGGGCGGGCCGATTATAATACACTCTGCACATCTTTGTATTTAGATCTACATTTTGATAAAATCTCAAATCAGACTTCTACAAAATCTCGGGCAGTATTTGGGAAATATTTATAATTGTTTAGACAATTTCGCAAAAATGCATTTATGATTCATTCATTGAAAACATTTCTACAAGTTTCGAGCAAAATTTTTACGACTCTGACTCCAGCAAAATCTTCAGACTCCGACTCCGACCCCGGATTCACAGCCCTGGGAAAAACAATACGATTCTTTTAGTGGCGTTCGTTTTGTTCGCAGTATTATGTGCATAGTGGTTGCTTCAAACTTGGTCCAAATTGAAGCACATCTTGCCAAATTCCAGGAGCCGATGGGTCTGGAATATGTATAGAAATATAAATAGATCGACGACGATTTCTATGAAGTTCAAATAACTTTTTTTTGCACTTGTAAAGGGTGATTCTTTTGAGGTTAGGATTTTCATGCATTAGTATTTGACAGATCACGTGGGATTTCAGACATGGTGTCAAAGAGAAAGATGCTCAGTATGTTTTGACATTTCATCATGAATAGACTTACTAACGAGCAACGCTTGCAAATCATTGAATTTTATTACCAAAATCAGTGTTCGGTTCGAAATGTGTTTCGCGCTTTACGTCCGATTTATGGTCTACATAATCGACCAAGTGAGCAAACAATTAATGCGATTGTGACCAAGTTTCGCACTCAGTTTACTTTATTGGACATTAAACCAACCACACGAATGCGTACAGTGCGTACAGAAGAGAATATTGCGTCTGTTTCTGAGAGTGTTGCTGAAGACCGTGAAATGTCGATTCGTCGCCGTTCGCAGCAATTGGGTTTGTGTTATTCGACCACATGGAAGATTTTACGCAAAGATCTTGGTGTAAAACCGTATAAAATACAGCTCGTGCAAGAACTGAAGCCGAACGATCTGCCACAACGTCGAATTTTCAGTGAATGGGCCCTAGAAAAGTTGGCAGAAAATCCGCTTTTTTATCGACAAATTTTGTTCAGCGATGAGGCTCATTTCTGGTTGAATGGCTACGTAAATAAGCAAAATTGCCGCATTTGGAGTGAAGAGCAACCAGAAGCCGTTCAAGAACTGCCCATGCATCCCGAAAAATGCACTGTTTGGTGTGGTTTGTACGCTGGTGGAATCATTGGACCGTATTTTTTCAAAGATGCTGTTGGACGCAACGTTACGGTGAATGGCGATCGCTATCGTTCGATGCTAACAAACTTTTTGTTGCCAAAAATGGAAGAAATGAACTTGGTTGACATGTGGTTTCAACAAGATGGCGCTACATGCCACACAGCTCGCGATTCTATGGCCATTTTGAGGGAAAACTTCGGAGAACAATTCATCTCAAGAAATGGACCGGTAAGTTGGCCACCAAGATCATGCGATTTGACGCCTTTAGACTATTTTTTGTGGGGCTACGTCAAGTCTAAAGTCTACAGAAATAAGCCAGCAACTATTCCAGCTTTGGAAGACAACATTTCCGAAGAAATTCGGGCTATTCCGGCCGAAATGCTCGAAAAAGTTGCCCAAAATTGGACTTTCCGAATGGACCACCTAAGACGCAGCCGCGGTCAACATTTAAATGAAATTATCTTCAAAAAGTAAATGTCATGGACCAATCTAACGTTTCAAATAAAGAACCGATGAGATTTTGCAAATTTTATGCGTTTTTTTTTTAAAAAAAGTTATCAAGCTCTTAACAAATCACCCTTTAGTTTCACTATATGTACTACCAAGCAACGAAACCAATAGAAACTACAACAAGTATATATGGCCGTAAGTTCGGCCAGGCCGAATCTTAAGTACCCTCCACCATGGATTGCGTAGAAACTTCTACGAAAGACTGTCATCCACAATCGAATTACTTGGGTTGTGGTATCTTAAATCGTTTTCTAAATTGTGAGTTAGTCCATACGTGGTATATATTAGACCACCGTGGTGCAATGGTTGGGATGCCCGCCTTTCATACACAGGGTCAATCCCAGTTTCGACCAAAAAGTTTTGCAGCGGTAGATTATCCCCTCTCAGTAATGCTGGTGACATTCCAGAGTGTTTCAAATGTGGAACGATTTCGTTTCCGTTCCGTTTTAGAATTTTCTTTTATATAAAAGCCACCGTGGTGCAATGGTTAGCATGCCCGCCTTGCATACACAAGGTCGTGGGTTCGATTCCTGCTACGACCGAACACCAAAAAGTTTTTCAGCGGTGGATTATCCCACCTCAGTAATGCTGGTGACATTTCTGAGGGTTTCAAAGCTTCTCTAAGTGGTTTCACTGCAAGGTGGAACGCCGTTCGGACTCGGCTATAAAAAGTAGGTCCCTTGTCATTGAGCTTAACATGGAATCGGGCAGCACTCAGTGATAAGAGAGAAGTTCACCACTGTGGTATCACAATGGACTGAATAGTCTAAGTGAGCTTGATACATCGGGCTGCCACATAACCTAACCTAACCTTTATATAAAGATAAGATAGATTCATACATCGAATCAACTAACTCAAAAAATAGAACGGCTTCATTGAATATTTGATCGACTTTTGATCAAGGAAAACAACTTTATATCAGCGTCATATATGCTATGCAAAACTCCCATTAGTATTTTATGGACAAGAAATAGTTTTTTGTTTTTCAGTGTAACAAAGAAATTACAACACTGTTTTTTACTATTTCATTGCATAGATTAAAATTTTACATAAAGCAATCAAATAATTTCATATGAAATTGTGTGTTTTTGTCTTTGGTTTGTCAATTGTCGAATTACATGGAAAATGCAATCAAATCCTTTGCAGCTATGCGTTGCATATATCTTGGAATATATCTCCATGTTTTCGAAACATATTCGCTTCTTAAAATCCTTGTTTAAGCTACCGGCAAAAAGCCCTTGTTTACATTTATTACCATGCCATATTATGTTTTTTCCCCGTCTCTTACCCTACATACATATGTATGTATGTTAGTTTTTTATTATGCAGGGGCAAATAACAGAAATGTAAACATTCCATACTAAGGCAAATATTCAGTTAACCCCAAATTGTTACTCCTCTCAAATCCCTTCTCATCCACATACGAGTATATATTCACTCGCTAGGCAACTTACGCTTGCACAAGCATAACGAATTGAAATGTAACATGGCAAGGATAACTAACTCTCACACTCTTTCACCTACATACATACAATCTCATTCAGACGTACGCAGTGAGACTGAAATTTTCAACAATGGTGAGAAAAACACAAAACGAATTCATTTAATTTTATCATTTTCCTTATGTTTTTTAGGTTTTTATATCTCGTTTGTTGACATTGTACTACACTACACTTGTATGTTACAGTTATACAATATGCACAATTGTATGGGGCTATTCTATGCAAATGTATTTGTATGTTGGCATACTCACATCTACATATACACCATCATGATTTTGGTGTTTTTTTATTATTCGAGTCGAATGTAGTCGATTTGGTTGCTGGAGTCAATGTTTGTGTCTGTGCTGATTCTACTCATCGTAGTGGTAGACATTATGGCACTCACGTAATTCTAGCTGGTATATTAGGGGACACTCCACGATGGATTAGGTGCAGGAGATAGAAAACATTTTAGATTTTTGTAATTTTTTTTTACAACCTTTCAGCTATAATTTCTACAAAAGTAATACGGTTTCGGTGAAGTGTAAGCCGTGCCTGGAGTGGGTGAACTTCCGGAACTGTCCCAGCCTAAGATCAATGCGGGAGTATATGAGGGCAGTTTGGAAAGTTCTTAGCCTAACACAAAAAGCGCGGTATGAACAGAAAAATATTAGGTGTTTTGGAAACTTCCATCTCTGTTGTGAACACATGTTAAATTTTGTTTCGATCTGGCAACTCCGTCATATAGAAACAGGTGTTCAAAAAAGACGCATCCGCAATTTTTTTACAATGAAAAAATTAGAAATGCGTGCTGTCATTAAATATTTACCTAAAAAAGGTTTATCGGGACAAGAAATTCATACTAATATGGTGGATGTGTTAGGTGAAAGTGTTCCTTCATATGCAACAGTAAACAACTGGGTTGCTGAATTTAAACGTGTTCGTACAAGCATTGAAGATGAACCACCTAGTGGACGTCCAAAAACAGCAACAAAAACAGAAATTGTAGCCAAAGTGCATGATATGGTATTAAATGATCGACGAATAAAAGTGCGTGAAATTGCAAATATCATGGGCATCTCAAATGATAGAGTCAATTTAATTTTGCATGAAGAACTACAGATGAAAAAGCTTTCTGCAAGATGGGTGCTGCATTTGTTAACAGTCGATCACAAACGCATAACAATGAAAATTTCTCAAGTTTGTTTGTATCGTTTTAAGCGAAATAAAATGGATTTTAAGCGTCGTTTCATAACTGTTGATAAGACATGGATCCACCACTATACTCCAGAGACTAAAGAACAATCCAAACAATGGACTGAAGCTGGAAGTGCCCCAAAGAAGCCAAAAACAATTCAATCGGCTTGTAAGATTATGGCAACGGTTTTTTGGGACTTCAAAGGTATTTTATTGATTGTCTATCTGCAAAAGGGTAAAACAATAAATTCAGAGTACTATTGCAACCTTTTGGATCAATTAAATATACAAATTCAAGAAAAACGTCCTGGCTTACAACACAAAAAAATAATTGTTCATCAAGACAACGCACCAGCGCACAAGAGTGTTTTAACAATGGCTAAAATCAACGAATTAAAGTACGAGTTGCTTGACCACCCACCTTATTCTCCTGATTTAGCTCCCAGTGACTTTTACTTGTTCCCAAATCTAAAAAAATCTTTGCTGGCAAGCGTTTTACCTCAAATGAAGATGCAATTACAGTTGTAAACCACTATTTTGAAGACCTTGAAGAAAACTATTTTAATCAAGGGATAGAATTGCTAGAAAAGCGTTGGACTTCAATACACTTTGAAGTTTCAGGAGATTATATTGAAAAATAAAAATATTTTTGAAAAACTAACTATTCTCTTTCATTGATAGGCTAAGAAGTTTCCGAACCGCCTTCGTAGTTACATTGAATACGTGGCCAAATATGTTTTTACCAGTTTCGGAAAGTGCATAATATGTGCAATCTAATTGAAACGGCCAATGAAGTCATTGATCTGCTCTGCCAAAGCAGATCACTTCGCATTTTTCGTGATTACATCAGTTCGCCAAAGTTCTAACAACCTGTCATTTAACTGGCATCAGATCACTTGTTGACCAATTTTCTATAGAAATAAAATTTTAACAAAATTTTCTATAGAAATAAAATTTTAACAAAATTTTCTATAGAAATAAAATTTTGACAAAATTTTCTATAGAAATAAAATTTTGACACAATTTTCTATAGAAATAAAATTTTGAAAAAATTTTCTATAGAAATAAAATTTTGGCAAAATTTTCTATAGAAATAAAATTTTACCAAAATTTTCTATAGAAATAACATTTTGACAAAATGTGCTATAGAAATAAAATTTTGACACAATTTTCTATAGAAATAAAATTTTGCCAAATTTTCTATAGAAATAAAATTTTGGCAAAATTATCTATAGAAATAAAATTTTGACAAAATTTTCTTCAGAAATAAAATTTTGATAAAATTTTCTTAAGAAATAAAATGTTGACAAAACTTTCTTCAGAAATAAAATTTTGAAAAATTTTCTTCAGACATAAAATTTTGACAAAATTTTCTATAGAAATAACATTTCGACAAAATTTGCTATAGAAATAACATTTTGACAAGATTTGTTATAGGAATAAAATCTTGAGAAAATTTTCTATATAAATAAAATTTTGACAAAATTTTCTATAGAACTAAAATTTTGGCAAAATTAACTATAGAAATAAAATTTTGACAAAATTTTCTTCAGAAATAAAATTTTGATAAGAATTTCTTCAGAAATAAAGTGTTGACAACTTTTTCTTCAGACATAAAATTTTGACAAAATTTTCTATAGAAATAACATTTTGACAAAATTTTCTATACAAATAAAATTTTGACAAAATTTTCTATAGAAATAAAATTTCGAAAAAAATTTCTATAGAAATAAAATTTCTATAGAAATAAAATTTTGCCAAAATTTGCTATAGAAATAAAATTTTGCCAAAATTTTCAATAGAAATAAAATTTTGACAAAATTTTCTATAGAAATAAAATTTTGACAAAATTTTCTATAGAAATAAAATTTTGCCAAAGTTTTCTATAGAAATAAAATTTTGACAAAATTTTCTATAGAAATAAAATATTGACAAAATTTTGTAAAGAAATTAAATTTTGACAAAATTATCTATAGAAATAAAATGTTGACAAAATTTTCTTCAGAAATAAAAGTTTGATAAAATTTACTTCAGAAATAAAATTTTGACAAAATTTTCTTCAGAAATAAAATTTTGACAAAATTTTCTTCAGACATAAAATTTGAAAACATTTTCTATAGAAATGACATTTTGACAAAATTTTCTATAGAAATAAAATCTTGACAAAATTTTCTATTGAAATAAAATTTTGACAAAATTTTCTATACAAATAAAATTTTGACACAATTTTCTATAGAAATAAAATTTTGACAAAATTTTCTTTAGAAATAAAATTTTGCCAAAATTTTCTATAGAAATAAAATTTTAACAAAATTTTCTATAGAAATAAAATTTTAACAAAATTTTCTATAGAAATAAAATTTTGACAAAATTTTCTATAGAAATAAAATTTTGACACAATTTTCTATAGAAATAAAATTTTGAAAAAATTTTCTATAGAAATAAAATTTAGGCAAAATTTTCTATAGAAATAAAATTTTGCCAAATTTTTTTATAGAAATAAAATGCTGACAAAATTTTCTATAAATATAAAATTTTGACAAAATTTTCTTGAGAAATAAAATTTTACCAAAATTTTCTATAGAAATAACATTTTGACAAAATTTGCTATAGAAATAAAATTTTGAAAAAGTTTTCTATAGAAATAAAATTTTGCCAAAATTTTCTATAGAAATAAAATGTTGACAAAATTTTGTAAAGAATTTAAATTTTGGCAAAATTATCTATAGAAATAAAATTTTGACTAAATTTTCTTCAGAAATAAAAGTTTGATAAAATTTTCTTCAGAAATAAAATTTTGACAAAATTTTCTTCAGAAATAAAATTTTGACAAAATTTTCTTCAGACATAAAATTTTGACAAAATTTTCTGTAGAAATAAGATTTTGACAAAATTTTCTATACAAATAAAATTTTGATACAATTTTCTATGGAAATAAAATTTTGAAAAAATTTTCTATAGAAATAAAATTATGACAACATTTTCTATAGAAATAAAATTTTGACAAAATTTTCTATAGAAATAAAAATTTGACAAACTTTCTTCAGAAATCAAAATTTCACAAAATTTTCTTTAGACATAAACTTTTGACAAAATTTTCTATAGGAAAAAATTTTGAGAAAATTTTCTAAAGAAATAAAATTTTGACAAAATTTTCTTCAGAAATAAAATTTTGACAAAATTTTCTTCAGACATAAAATTTTGACAAAATTTTCTATAGAAATAACATTTCGACAAAATTTGCTATAGAAATAACATTTTAACAAGATTTGCTATAGGAATAAAATTTTGATAAAATTTTCTTAAGAAATAAAATGTTGACAAAACTTTCTTCAGAAATAAAACTTTGACAAAATTTTCTTCAGACATAAAATTTTGACAAAATTTTCTATAGAAATAACCAGGGCTGTGGAGTCGAGCCAATTTTGCTCGACTCCGACTCCGACTCCGACTCCAGCATTTTTCATCAGCTCGACTCCGACTCCGACTCCGGAGTCGACTCCGGGTAATATAACTAAATCTCATTTTAGTACCACTAATTTGTAGTTCTATTGAGGGGATATATGGGGTATATATATGGATCGATATAAAGTATCATATTTATTTATGTGTGCAAGAAAGGTCTTAATTTCGCATTTATACCAATTAAACTCTTTATTTCAAATTTAGGGCAATGTTTAATAAATAAAATAATGATATAAATACCCATCATAATATGAGAAGATACCGACAGTATATGTATTTGTGGACGAAAATTATTATAAAGGGTTATAATTCCATATGCATGAATTTGAATCTGAATCGATTTAGACAAAATTGTATATACTTCTAGAAAATCTCTGTACCTAAAATTTAAATCTAACGTTATGGGACGTAACACAATTATAGCAAAAAATAAAAATGCAAAGAAAGTCTAAAGTCTAAAGTCGGGCGGGCTGATTGTAACATACTCTGCACAACTTTGTATTTAGATCAACATTTTGATAAAATCTGAAATCAGACTTCTACAAAATCTCGTGCAATAGTAGTAGAAATTTTGGAAAAATTTTTGTGTAGTAAATAAAAGTTTGCAAAATTTTCTATAGAAACAAAATTTGAACTAAATTCTCTATATAAATAAATGTTTGAGAAAATTTTCTATATAAATAAATTTTTACCAAATTTTCTATAAAAAGACTATAGTAAACAAATTTTGACAAAATTTTCTATAGAAATAAAATTTTGAAAAAAATATCAATAGAAATTTTTGGAAAAATTTTTGTGTAGTAAATAAAATTTTGCAAAATTTTCTAAAGAAATAAAATGCTGCAAAATTTTCTATAGAAAGAAAATTTAGACTACATTTTCTATAAAAATAAAATGTTGACTAAATTTTCTATCGACATCAAATGTTGTATAAATTTTGTATAAAAAAAATCTATAGTAACAAATTTTTGGCACAATTTTCTATGGAAAAAAAATTTGAAAAAATTATTAATAGAAATTTTGGAAAATTTTTTGTGTAAATAAAATTTTGCACAATTTTCTATAGAAGCAAAATTTTAGCTAAATTTTCTATAGAAATAAATTTTTGACAAAATTTTGTACATAAAAATATTTTTATACCCACCACCATAGAATGGTGACAGGGGTATAATAAGTTTGTCATGTCGAAGATGAGCTAGATCGGTCCAGGTTTTGATATAGCTCCCATATCAACCGATCGCCCGATTTGGGGTCTTGGGCTTATAAAAACCGTGGTTTTATCAAATTTGCCAGAAATTGGAAACCTAGAGGTATTCTAGGGCTATAAGGAGGAGTGCTGAAAATGGTGATTATCGGACCATGTTTTAATATAGCTCCCATATAGACAGAACTCCCGATTTTATTTCTTGAGCTTCTAGAATCCGTAGTTTTTATCCAATTTGTCTGAAGTTGGAAATCTAGAGGTATTATAGGACCATTACAAGGCGTGCCGAAGATGGTCACTATCGGACGAAGTTTTGATATAGCCCCCTTTTAGACCGATGTTACGACTTTACTTCTTGGACTTCTACAATCCGTAGTTTTTATCCAATTTGCCTGAAATTTGAAATCTGGAGGTATTCTAGGACCATTAAGAGGTGTGCCGAATATATTGTGTATCGGTCCAGTTTTTGATATAGTCCCCTTATAAACCGGCCCTCCGTTTTGGGGTCTATATTCTAGAACTACAATAGATGTGCTGAATACTGTACGTATCCTTCCATGTTTTTGGCGTAGCCCCATTAGTCCGATTGACCAAAATAGACCCAAAAAATTATTGACGTTGGTCCGATGGTCAGACCAAATGGAATTTTTCTGCAGAAATAACATTTGGACAAAAATTTCTATAGAAATAAAATTTTAACAAAATTTTCATAGAAATAAAATTTTAACAAATTTTTCATAGAAATAAAATTTTAACAAAATTTTGTATAGAAATAAGCTTCTTAAAAAATTTTGGGATACAATATTATGCAAAAATTTTGTACAAATTTCTGCTAAATATGTAATAGAAATAAAATTTTGGCTAAATTTTTTACAGAAATAAAATTTTGGCTAAATTTTCAATAGAATTAAACTTTGGCTACATTTTCTATAGAAATTAAATTTTGGCTAAATTGAAATTTTGGCTAAAATGAAATCTATTGAAATAAAATTTGGACCAAATTTTCTATAGAAATAAAACATGGACAAAATTTTCGATAGAAATAGAATGAGGTCAACATTTTATATAGAAATAAAATTTTGAAAAAATTTTCTTTCGAAGAAAAATTTTAGAAAAATTGTAACTTTTAAATTATTTTAATTTAAATTAGAAAACTGGTCCCCTGGTACGAATTTTGGAAAAATTTGGTCCAAAATAAAAATTCGTTGTTGCAACGCTGGTAAGGCCTCCATATAGACCGATTTCAGATATTGAGGGTACAGAAGGTGCATTTACCATAAATGTAAATTTGCCAGATATTACTTCTCGTAATAATAAAACAGTTGGTGTACTATAGATTTTAGATTTCAAATCAAGGTATTTTTTCTTAATTTTCTTGCACATTTACAGGATATGTTTATGATTCCTTTAAAACTCAAACAAAAATAGTTCTTATAAATCCGGAATCTGATAGGTAAAATCTTTGAATTTATTTTCGGGATGCGAACTGGTTAAACTGATCTGTCATCAAACCCCCATGAAATTTTCTAAGGAAATTAGTATATTTGATTCATGGTGGTGTTGACTTAATTTTCTATAGGAAAAAATTTTCTATAGTAATAATATTTCGAATAATTTTTTCATAGAAATTAAATTTTGACAAAACATTCCATATAAATACAATAGTGACAAAATTTTCTATAAAAAACAGCTTTGACAATTTTTTCTGTCATATGTGTGTAGGTATATAGCCTTAAAATAAAATTAAAAACAATAAATTCGAATTATTGTTCGAATTATTTCAAATAAATTGATATGGGGATTAAAATGGATCGATCCAGCCCATTTGCTAGTTTAACATTCTAGGAAACATAAAATGATAGCCGTAATTGGAAGTTGTTTTTTATTTCCAATCGTGGTGTACATTGATCGAATGCATAACGCATTGGAAACTAATTTGCGTAAAAACTTTTTTAGTTACAAAAATGTGAAGTGTTTTAAAAAATTTGGTTTAGCCGGAGTCGGAGTCGAGCAAAATTTTTACGACTCCGACTCCGACTCCAGCCAAATCTTCAGACTCCGACTCCAAGACTCCGACTCCGACTCCGACTCCACAGCCCTGGAAATAACATTTCGACAAAATTTGCTATAGAAATAACATTTTGACAAGATTTGTTATAGGAATAAAATCTTGAGAAAATTTTCTATATAAATAAAATTTTGACAAAATTTTCTATAGAACTAAAATTTTGGCAAAATTAACTATAGAAATAAAATTTTGACAAAATTTTCTTCAGAAATAAAATTTTGATAAGAATTTCTTCAGAAATAAAGTGTTGACAACTTTTTCTTCAGACATAAAATTTTGACAAAATTTTCTATAGAAATAACATTTTGACAAAATTTTCTATACAAATAAAATTTTGACAAAATTTTCTATAGAAATAAAATTTCGAAAAAAATTTCTATAGAAATAAAATTTCTATAGAAATAAAATTTTGCCAAAATTTGCTATAGAAATAAAATTTTGCCAAAATTTTCAATAGAAATAAAATTTTGACAAAATTTTCTATAGAAATAAAATTTTGACAAAATTTTCTATAGAAATAAAATTTTGCCAAAGTTTTCTATAGAAATAAAATTTTGACAAAATTTTCTATAGAAATAAAATATTGACAAAATTTTGTAAAGAAATTAAATTTTGACAAAATTATCTATAGAAATAAAATGTTGACAAAATTTTCTTCAGAAATAAAAGTTTGATAAAATTTACTTCAGAAATAAAATTTTGACAAAATTTTCTTCAGAAATAAAATTTTGACAAAATTTTCTTCAGACATCAAATTTGAAAACATTTTCTATAGAAATGACATTTTGACAAAATTTTCTATAGAAATAAAATCTTGACAAAATTTTCTATTGAAATAAAATTTTGACAAAATTTTCTATACAAATAAAATTTTGACACAATTTTCTATAGAAATAAAATTTTGACAAAATTTTCTTTAGAAATAAAATTTTGCCAAAATTTTCTATAGAAATAAAATTTTAACAAAATTTTCTATAGAAATAAAATTTTAACAAAATTTTCTATAGAAATAAAATTTTGACAAAATTTTCTATAGAAATAAAATTTTGACACAATTTTCTATAGAAATAAAATTTTGAAAAAATTTTCTATAGAAATAAAATTTTGGCAAAATTTTCTATAGAAATAAAATTTTGCCAAAATTTTTTATAGAAATAAAATGTTGACAAAATTTTCTATAAATATAAAATTTTGACAAAATTTTCTTGAGAAATAAAATTTTACCAAAATTTTCTATAGAAATAACATTTTGACAAAATTTGCTATAGAAATAAAATTTTGACAAAATTTTGTAAAGAATTTAAATTTTGGCAAAATTATCTATAGAAATAAAATTTTGACAAAATTTTCTTTTTAGAAATAAAATGTTGACAAAATTTTCTATAGAAATAAAATGTTGACAAAATTTTGTAAAGAATTTAAATTTTGGCAAAATTATCTATAGAAATAAAATTTTGACAAAATTTTCTTCAGAAATAAAAGTTTGATAAAATTTTCTTCAGAAATAAAATTTTGACAAAATTTTCTTCAGAAATAAAATTTTGACAAAATTTTCTTCAGACATAAAATTTTGACAAAATTTTCTGTAGAAATAACATTTTGACAAAATTTTCTATACAAATAAAATTTTGATACAATTTTCTATGGAAATAAAATTTTGAAAAAATTTTCTATAGAAATAAAATTTTGACAACATTTTCTATAGAAATAAAATTTTGACAAAATTTTCTATAGAAATAAAAATTTGACAAACTTTCTTCAGAAATCAAAATTTCACAAAATTTTCTTTAGACATAAACTTTTGACAAAATTTTCTATAGGAAAAAATTTTGAGAAAATTTTCTAAAGAAATAAAATTTTGACAAAATTTTCTTCAGAAATAAAATTTTGACAAAATTTTCTTCAGACATAAAATTTTGACAAAATTTTCTATAGAAATAACATTTCGACAAAATTTGCTATAGAAATAACATTTTAACAAGATTTGCTATAGGAATAAAATTTTGAGAACATTTTCTATATAAATAAAATTTTGACAAAATTTTCCATGGAAATAAAATTTTGACAAAATTTTCTGTAGAAATAAAATTTTTATGAAATTTTCTATAGAAATATGATTTTTTGTTTGGTAGTTTTTTGGTTAAATCTTGGTAGATTATTTTTGGCTCGAGTGGCAACCGGGGGCAGGACCAGCAGATGAGCGTGGTCGTGTTAACCCTGCTGATCCTAGCAACGTAACCTAGACACAGGAGTCCTTTCGAGCCGCGTAACGCGCTCAAGGTTTTTAATCGACAGTTTGTTGAGCGTAGTTGCCGAGACAGCGACACACCACAATCTATCTCAGCCGACGTTACCAATGTCCTCAAAAACCACCCAAGGCACTCTTCAGACGCCTGATAAAAAAGTAGATATGTCTTACATTATTTAGGTAAATATTTTTATCCACAGTTGACCAAGGTATTTGATCGGATTAAGATACGCCCATCTATCCATTGTACTATTAATTCGATGCAGTGGGCCTAACTCATTAGTTAAAAATCATCCCCAGGCCATGATGTAGACCCCTCCATGTTTGGCAGCCTTAAAACAAAACTCTGGCCTATTTCCTAATGATATAAATTTAATTTTAATATGATATATTATTTAGAGTGTATGAAATATAAATATAAAATTTTTTTTCTTATAACATAATATTGAAATGTTTGTGGTTGCAAATGTTTTGTCTGATACTGTACATCAATAACAACTTTTTGTACCAAGTTCCAAGTCGATAAGTCGTTAACGTGATTTCAACAGATATAACATACAGAAGGACATTGATAGATAGACTCAGAAAATATACTTTATGGGGTCTAAGATCAATATTTCGATGTAATACAAACGGAATGACAAAATTAGTCTACCGCAATCTTAGTCTACCCCCACCGTACAAAGAGTCGAACTTTAAACTGTTTGAAGCATCTACATAAGAACCACATTTTAATTCATATGTCTTATCAACATTGGTATTGAAATGTCCTATACTAAAACTTGCTGACAAATGTCCCATACTAAAACTTGCTGGCACTATAGTTTATCAAAAACTAAAATCGAGTCTATAGATTTTGTAGAAGTCTATCAAATTCTGTCCAGATCGAGTGATATTTAAATGTATGTATTTGGGACAAACCTTTGTATATAGCCCCCAACACATTTGACGGATGTGATATGATATCGAAAATTTAGATCTACAAAGTGGTGCAGGGTATAATATAGTCGGCCCCGCCCGACTTTAGACTTTCCTTACTTGTTATATAAGAATTTATCGATTGTGTACTAAACTAATACGAACTATTACAGTCACGGTTGAAACAAAAATGATCTACCAACATTTGTGTCAAAATTTATTTCTATAGAAAAGTTTGTCAAAATTTTATTTTTATAGAAAATTTTGTCAATATTTTATTTCTATAAAACAATTTAGCAAAATTTTATTTCTATAGAAAATATTCTCAAAATTTTATTTTATTTCTATAGAAAATTTTCTCAAAATTTTGTTCCTATAGAAAATTTTCTCCAAATTTTATTTCTATAGAAACGTTTTTCAAAATCTTATTTTTACAGAAAATTTTCTCAAAATTTTATTTCTATACAAAACTTTGTCAAAATTGTATGTCTATAGAAAATTTTTTAAAAATTTTATTTGTATAGATTTTTTTTTTCAAAATTTTATTTTTATAGAAAACTTTGTCAAAATTTTATTTCTATAGCAAATTTTCTCAAAATTTTATTTCTATAGAAAATATTCTCAAAATTGTATTTCTATAGTAAATTTTGTCAAAAATTTATTTGTATAGAAAATTTTCTCAAAATTTTATTTGAATAGAAAATTTTTTCAAAATTTTATTTCTATAGAAAATTTTGTAAAAATTTTATTTCTATAGAAAATTTTGTAAAAATTTTATTTCTATAGAAAATTTTTGTCCAAATTTTATTTCTATAGAAAGTTTTGTCAAAATTTTATTTCTATAGAAAATTTGTGTCAAATTTTATTTCTATAGAAAATTTTGTAAAAAATTTCTCTTTATTTATATATAGATAATTTATTAAGTATCATGAATTCTAACAATCTAACAATAAGTAAAAAAAATATTTAAAATTGAAGAGTTGACAAATAAAATATTATTTTCTTTAAAATTCAGTCTAAAAGCGCTCTTGACAATAATCTTCTAATGGTATTTTTGTTTAAAAGAACTGTTTCGCTCAAAAAAAAAAAAATACCTTTTTGGTACTTTCTTAACAATAGCATTTTCCATCCCTGATCCGTAGTAATTATTTTGATAACAATTTGTGATATTACAGAACTCACCACTACCAAGTTAGTTATGAACACCTTAATAATATCACAAAAATCTACAATTTTGAGTTATGACACTCTTTGTCGTAACTATATTCATACACATACATATGTTAGTCGGTGTTATTGTTTGTTTGTATGGATATGCAAATGGCATGTGCATATATAAATAGTCACATTCTATGAATATTTCTTCTACTCCAGAAACAAACACACACTCACACACATACATCAGCCACTTTCATAGTCTCATACTGACACACACACATATCTAAACATCCCTCTACATCTACACAAACTTGCATTCATTCAAATTATATCCTCACTCACTATGTTGTATTTGTAGTAGCACAAACGCACTTATACTACTACAACACTCATACATAATGCATTTGAACGATGTATATACATATATCTAAGTCTTGTAGAAATCCAATGGCAATGAACATTCATACAAAACACCATACTCGGGTAGTACACTACTACAAGGCCTCTTCATTGGCCTTGGCATATGCTCCTAAAGTGGTATTGCTTCAGATCTATGCTCAGCGAAGCGACATGATAGTAATTTATTCGATTATTCATGAATTTCATCAATGTTTGAGTTTTGAACTTTTCTCATGGTTTCATTGTCTATGAGGGCCTTCCTTGTGCTTCTCAATTAGAAGATTGAATGGAATTGCTTACTTTGTTGTTATTATTGTAGTAGGTTTTATGATTTCATACACATGATCAATTGAGCTAGTAAATGTAGCATATATGACTATTGGGATATTAAAATCTCAACACCCACACAATTAATCGTTGCGAATTAAGCAATTACATATACTTAAATTAATTAATTTTTTAATTATAATGGTTAAATTAGAGCAGATATAGTGGTAGCTCGTTATTTGAGGCTCACTTCGACTATTTAGTCCTTGAGATACCACAGTGAAAAACTTCTCTCCCAAAAAAACAAAACAAAATGTGGAAGTTGTTCTAAATGCAAAACTTTAAAAGCACTTTTAAAACAGTCCTCCCAAAGAAGTATTTTATTTTAAACTGCACAGGTAGTTCTTTTGATTAAATTTTTTTAACTGGCTTTTTCACATTTTTAATGGATAGTTTTAACTTTTTTTGGTTCAAATAGGTTTAAAACAGTGTAAGAGTTAATAAAATGGTACATATTATTTAAATTTTGTCGAAAAAAAATTTAATTCCTTTCTAGAAAAATTGCGAAATTTGGAAAATAAATATTTGAGGTCAAACTTTTCAGACAAGCATTAAAAATTATAAAAAATTATATTTGGTAAAATATTAACAAATTTTGTAATTCACATCCAAAACACTTAATTCGAAGCACGCCTTAAGAAGTGATGCAAATTCAGTGCAACGGCTATTGAAATGGTGGATCCGTCCTATTACAAGCCCATGTTGAATTAATCGCTTCTGCGCCAATTTTATACCACTTCCGGATCCAAAAAGAAGATTTTCATTACTTTTTTGGCGAATATCTTGTTTCGTTCGGTAGTTAGCGTGATTTCAATAGATGGACGGACATCGTTAGATCGACTCAAAATTTCACAACGTCCAATATATACGAGTATTAGGTACTTTATGGGGTCTGAGAACAATATTTCGTTGTGTATTTTTTGTAAATTCAATTGATATTTTGTTTTAAAGAGGTTTTCTGTGATATTTTTTTGTGAATAACTCAACCTAGCATTTCTTAATACCACTCAAATGTGGTCATTTGGTTTTGTTTAGAGTATCACAGGGTCGGGGCTTCCCGGATTTACCTCATTCTTACTTTTCTGCTCTTTTTGCAATACAAATAAAGCTACTATGGTAAATAATTTATTCAATTCGATTTAATTCATTGGAAACTTTTTATGTTAGAAGATTTGTTAACCGTTTTAGTTGCAACGGCTGGGTCGTATTTTAAATACCCACCACCATGAATCAAATATTATAGTTTCCTTTGAAAATTTCAGGGGGGGGGGGGGGGGGTGTTTGATGAAAGATCTTCTCCTTCTTCTTCTTCTCAGTTCAACCAGTACCCTTCCCGAAAATAAATTTAGAGATTTTACCTATGAAGACTATGTCAGATTCTTGATTTAATTTATACACTGTTAGAAAAATATGTTTTTCATATGTTCCGATATAAACAAAATGTGTTTCGGGCACGATTTTAAACCACAATATATTTAAGTGCGAACATGTAATGTTCCTAAACTAACACTAAATGTTTGGGACATCTATGTTAATATGTTAGAATATATTATGTTTGGGGCATCAATGTTTCATAAAAATCATATGTGTGAATACAAACATATATAAATTTACAAATTTCGACTAAACATACATATGTTGTGATATTTTATTCAAAGCGACAGAGAGTATAGAGAGAAATAGAGATGGAAACCGGGAGAGTTGACGAAAGATATCAATATAACACAGCAAAAGAGTCAAAAGAGAACAATTTCTGTGAAACCGCTTGTATGTTGTTTCGGAAAACTGTTTTATGATAAGGCCAAAAATTTGATATGTTTAAGTCTAAATGTTATTTAATTTGAATAAAGAGAATATACATTCTGAACCAAGACAATAGACATTTGAAAAACAAACAGCTTATGTTTTCGCCTTGAGAGCAGCATTTTATGTATGTGTGGACATGTGTTTTGTTTATCATTTTGGCATTATGGGCACAATTTTTTTCTTGGTTCGTTAAAAGAAATCAGGGGTCTTCATAAAAATAACGAAAGGGCACTATACTCTTTTTAGAGTTGGGACAGTAAAATGAAATAAGGAGGAAATAGTGAAAAATTACACAGTAAAATGTAAAAAAACAAACTTTAGTTCCTCTTTATTAAAAAGTAGTCCACGAGGAGTTGACGGACACCATCAAATATAAAAGCGGGCATTAAGTTCGAGTTTTACAGCTAAAACAATTTAAAAAGTTTATTTTCTTTAAAATGAATTATTAAAGAAAAATAAAAGGAATTTTAGAGCGATGGTGTTAAATGCTAGTAAAAAACTGTTCACTCCTAAATAAATTTATGTTTATATTATAAAATTATGTATGTATGTTTATACTCGACTCCACGTTCTTCTTTTGTTAGTTTTTGAATTCCTTCCAAATTTTAAAGTTTTGTACAAAAACAGTTTTTTATTACAAGATTGTTATTTTTGCAATAAAAAATAATATTTTATCCAAAAATCAGTCAATTTCGTTTATATCAAGCACTGTTACTGACTATAAATCTTTAATAACACACATTTCGAAGTTTCATTTAAAAAAAAATAATATAGTATAAATATAAATGTGTAAATTAAAAAAAAAAAAAAAAAAAAAAAAAAAAAATGTTCGGCCGGAGCAGGGATTGAACCCACGACCCTTTGCATGCAAGGCAGACATGCTAACCACTGCTCCACGTGGCAAACAAATGTATGTTTCTGTTAAATAATGTTATGTTTGCATGGGCTCGTGGGCGCTGCAAACTATGCTATATAAATGTAACTTAAAACGATAATTATCTACTGGTGACTATAACAGCTACGTAGCCCAGTGGATAGTGTGTTGGCTTACAAACTGTATGGTCCTCGGTTCGATTCTCCGTGCAGGCGAAAGGTAAAATTTTAAAAATTTATAAAAGTGAATAATTTCTTCAACATTATTTGTATTACAGAGTAAGGTTCCAATAACAAAAAAATTTCGTGGAAGTGAAAATTACGAGTATGTTAGGGAATGAGCACAATCGTGTTTGGGAAAAATTCTTCCAAGCATATAATATTTTTGGCTCAAAATGCTTCCAAACATATAATATGTTCACATAAAACAAACATATTAATATTTCGGCAGTATGCAATAATATATGTGCTTCCTGCAAAATATGTTTGGAACATATGTTAAAGAAGCGATTTTTTTTGAGGGTGTAAGAACCATTTTTGTTTGAGTTTTCGAGGAATCATAAATATCTCGTGTAGGTGTGCAAGAAAATTATGAAATAACGCCTTGATTTTAAATCTTAAATATTTTTTAAAATCTCTCTATCTTCGGCGCATCTCTTTATGGTCGTAAAATAACTCCAGATTTCTCATTTCAGACAAATTGGATAAAATCTCCGGTTTACAATCCCAAGAAGTAAAATCGAGAGATCGGTCTATATGGGGGCTATACCAAAATATCGATCGATACTCACCATTTTCGGCACCCCTCTTTGTGGGCGTAAAATACTTCTAGATTTCCAATTTCATGGAAATTGGAGAAAAACTATGGTATCTATAAGGCCACGATCCCAAACCGTGAGGTCGGTTTATATGGGGACTAATCAAAACCTGGACCGATAAAGTCCATTTTCGAATTTGACCTGCCTGCAGACAAAAGAATTTGTGTAAAGTTTCAGCAAGATTGCTTCATTATTGAAGACTATAGCGTGATTACAATAGACAGACAGATAACCAGACAGACGGACATGGTAATATCGTCTTAGAATCTCTTCCTGATCAAGAATATATATACTTTATATAGATGGAAATCGATTTTTCGATGTGTTACAAACGGAATGGCCCCCATCACCATTTTATGGTGGTGGGTATAAAAACTGTGTATTTCTAGCAAGAATGAACTACCTCGAGTGAAAATTTAAATAAATTATACAACACCTCTTGAGATATCCACAAAGCGTTATTAAAACCAGGAACATTTATTGCCCTGGTATAGTTTTTAACTACAACTAAAATTTCGTTTTAGTTGTAGTTAAAAACTCTCTCACTCTCTCATAGAAGGAAAAATGAACTAACAGTAAAGCAAAGAACCATTGGCTCTAAATCATGACCATTTTAACCATACTGTAGTTCATTCTTACTATTTTTGGGAATCGAACGAAAATTTTCTTTTGCATTAGTTCTAATTGAACTTATGTGTACGATCATTGAACTTTATATCCAAGATTAGTTACTAAACAAGCATATACGGCCGTAAGTTCGGCCAGGCCGAAGCTTATGTACCCTCCATCATGGATTGCGTAGAAACTTCTTCTAAACACTGCCATCCACAATCGAATTACTTAAGTTGCGGTAACGCTTGCCGATGGCAAGGTATCTTAAAACCTCCTAACACCATCTTCTAAATTGTATGTCCATACGTGGTATATATTAAATCAAAAAAGATCGATCCCATACGTTTATAATTCAGTTTGACAAAGTAGACATACAATTTTGACAAAATTTTCTACAGAAAGAAAATATTAAAAAATTTTCTATGGAAATAAAATGTTCACAAAATTTTCTATAGAAATAAAAATTTTGACAAAATTGTCTATAGAAAGAAAATTTTGACAAAAATTTCTACAGAAATAAAATTTTAACAATATTTTCTATAGAAATAAACTTTTGACAAAATTTTCTATACACTGAAAAAAAAGCATACTCGGTTCCAAAGATTTTGTCTTTACTTTAAAAAATTTGGTATTGATTTCGAGCCAAAGAAGTGGAGAATACAAGTAAGGATACTTTTAAGACACAATTCTCTTTTAAATTTAGGTTTTGTGTACTTGCTTCTAGGAAGCAAATTTTAATTTTTCGCTTTCTCAGCTTTTTTTCTTCATATGCTATCAAAGACCTTTAACGGCATCTTTATTTTCCAAATTAGGACTCGACTTCCAGTAGAAATTATGCTATGTTTGACGTAAAAAACTTCTTTAAAATAAAGTTTAGAAAAACATGTCCTATATTTGAACGATTTTTTGCTTCGTAGTCAAGATGCAAAAAGACAACAAATTTAAAGACAATTTCATTAAATTTAAAGAATTTTTCTGAATTATTAAAGTCAAGTTGACCTTAGCCTATAAATTTTTTCTTTCATGTTAAGATACCCATTTTTATGTGAAATCACTTAATTATAAGGACAATACGACTTCATTGAAAAGTTTATCGACTTTTGGACAAGGAAAATAACTTTATTTTAGAGAAATGCGTCTTCTATGCTAAGCAAAATTTGTATTCGTATTTAAAAGACATGAAATCTTTGACCTCACGACAATATTTTTTTCAGTGTAGAAATAAAATCTTGGTCGATTATTTTTGGCTCGAGTGGCAACTATGTTTATGAACCGAATAAAATTTGAACAAAATTTTCTATAGAAATAAAATTTTGACAATGATGAAAATTTTATTATGAACCGAATAAAATTTTAACAAAATTTTCTCTAGAAATAAAATTTTGACAACATTTTCTATAGAAATAAAATTTTGGTAGATTATTTTTGGCTCTAGTGGCAACCATAATTATGAACCGATATGGACCAATTTTTATGTGATTGGACCAATTTTGGTATGGTTGTTAGCGACCATATACTAACACCACGTTCCTACTTTGAACCGGATCGGATGAATTTTGCTCCTCCAAGAGGCTCCGGAGGTCAAATCTGGGGATCGGTTTATATGGGGGCTATATATAATTATGAACCGATGTGGACCAATTTTTGCACGGTTATTAGAGACCATATACCAATATCATGTACCAAATTTCAGGCGGATCGGATAAAATTTGCTTCTCTTTGAGGCTTCGCAAGCCAAATCTGGAGATCGGTTTATATGGGGGCTATATATAATTATGAACCGATGTGGACCAATTTTTGCATGGTTGTTAGAGACCATATACCAACATCATGTACCAAATTTCAGCCGGATCGGATGAAATTTTCTTCTCTTTGAGGCTCCGCAACCCAAATCTGGGGATCGGTTTATATGGGCGCTATATATAATTATGGACCGATGTGGACCAATTTTTGCATGGTTGTTAGAGACCATATACCAACATCATGTACCAAATTTCAGCCGGATCGGATGAAATTTGCTTCTCTTTGAGGCTCCGCAAGCCACAATCTGGGGATCGGTTTATATGGGGGCTATATATAATTATGGACCAATGTGGACCAATTTTTGCATGATTGTTAGAGACCATATACCAATATCATGTACCAAATTTCAGGCGGATCGGATGAAATATGCTTCTCTTAGAGGCTCCACTAGCCAATCTGGGGATCGGTTTATATGGGGGCTATATATAATTAAGGACCGATATGGACCAATTTTTGCATGGTTGTTAGAGACCATATACCAACATCATGTCCCAAATTTCAGCCGGATCGAATGAAATTTTCTTCTCTGTGAGGCTCCGCAAGCCAAACCTGGGGATCGGTTTATATGGGGGCTATATATAATTATGTACCGATGTGGACCAATTTTTGCATGGTTGTTAGAGACCATATGCCAACACTATATACCAAATTTCAGCCGGATCGGATGAAATATGCTTCTTTTAGAGGCTCCACAAGCCAAATCTGAGGGTCCCTTTATATGGGGGCTATACGTAAAAGTGGACCGATATGGCCCATTTTCAATACCATTCGACCTACATCGATAACAACTACTTGTGCCAAGTTTCAAGTCGATAGCTTGTTTCGTTCGGAAGTTAGCGTGATTTCAACAGACGGACGGACGGACGGACGGACATGCTTAGATCGACTCAGAATTTCACCACGACCCAGAATATATATACTTTATGGGGTCTTAGAGCAATATTTCGATGTGTTACAAACGGAATGACAAAGTTAATATACCCCCATTCTACGATGGAGGGTATAAAAATAGCTTCTGTAACATATACCCCAAACACATTTTGCTTCAAGCATATACATTTTCAAGATTGGTCCAAACATAATATTGTTTGTATTGTTATCGGTCCACTTTTACGTATAGCCCCCATATAAAGGGACCCTCAGATTTGGCTTGTGAAGCCTCTAACAGAAGCAGATTTCATCCGATCCAGCTGAAATTTGGTATATGGTGTTGGTATATGGTCTCTAACAACCATGCAAAAATTGGTCCACATCGGTCCATAATTATATATAGCCCCCATATAAACCGATCACCAGATTTGGCTTGCGGAGCCTCCAAGAGAAGCATATTTCATCCGATCCGGCTGAAATTTTGTACATGGTGTTGGTATATGGTCTCTAACAATCATGCCAAAATTGGTCCACGTCGGTCCATAATTATATATAGCCCCCATATAAACCGATCCCCAGATTTGGCTTGCGGAGCCTCAAAGAGAAGCATATTTCATCCGATCCGGCTGAAATTTTGTACATGGTGTTGGTATATGGTCTCTAACAACCATGCAAAAATTGGTCCATATCGGTCCATAATTATATATAGACCCCATATAAACCGATCTCCAGATTTGGCTTGCGAAGCCTCAAGAGGAGCAAATTGCATCCGATCCGGCTGAAATTTGGTACATGGTATTGGTATAGGGTCTCTAATAACCGTGCAAAAATTGGTCCACATCGGTCCATAATTATATATGGCGCCCATATAAACCGATCCCCAGATTTGGGTTGCGGAGCCTCAAAGAGAAGCAAATTTCATCCGATCCGCCTGAAATTTGGTACATGATATTGGTATATGGTCCCTAGCAACCGTGCAGAAATTGGTCCTCTTCGGTTCATAATTATATATAGCCCCCATATAAACCGATCCCCAGATTTGGCTTGCGAAGTCTCCAAGAGAAGCAAATTTCATCCAATCCGGTTGTAATTTGGAACATGGTGTTAGTATATGATCTTTAACAACCGTGCCAGAATTGGTCCATATCGGTCCATAATTATATATAGCCCCCATATAAAACATTCTCCAGATTTGACTTCCGGAGCCTCTTGGAGGAGCAAAATTCATCCGATCCGGTTCAAATTAGGCACATGGTGTTAGTATATGGTCGCCATACCAAAATTGGTCCAATCACACAAAAATTGGTCCATATCGGTTCATAATCATGGTTGCCACTAGAGCCAAAAATAATCTACCAAAATTTTATTTCTATAGAAAATTTTGTAAAAATTTTATTTCTATAGACAATTTTGTCAAAATTTTTTTTTCTAGAGAAAATTTTGTTAAAATTTTATTCGGTTCATAATAAAATTTTCATCATGGTCAAAATTTTATTTCTATAGAACATTTTGTTCAAATTTTATTCGGTTCATAATCATGGTTGCCACTCGAGCCAAAAATAATCTACCAAGATTTTATTTCTTTAGAAAATTTTGTGAAAAGTTTATTTGAAAAAATAAAAAGTTAGTTAAAATTTTATTTCTGTAGAAAATTTTGTCAAAATTTTATGTCTACTTTGTCAAACTGAATTATATACGTATTGGATCGATATTTTTTGATTTAATATATAGCACGTATGGACTTACATACAATTTAGAAGATGGTGTTAGGAGCTTTTAAGATACCTTGCCATCGGCAAGCGTTACCGCAACTTAAGTAATTCGATTGTGGATGGCAGTGTTTAGAAGAAGTTTCTACGCAATCCATGATGGAGGGTACATAAGCTTCGGCCTGGCCGAACTTACGGCCGTATATACTTGTTTTTTTTTTGAGGGTGTATCTAAGATGTACCATGTTAACCATATGACCTTCAGTCTAGAGCCTAGAAGACACACGTGCTTACCTTCATCTTAAACATTCAGTTTATATATGACATTTATTAAATATGTATGAAAATGGCGCCTTTTACTGGCCTGTTTCCATATCCTCATTACTGAGTTGTGACTGTTATTCCGCATGAAATTTTAAATTGACAATCATACGAAATATAATTCCTACCTCGAAACATACATTTTATTTTGTAATCCTTTTAATTTTTTTTTTCTCTCTTCTGTTTTATTGTTGGAATTTCACATACTCTGAAGAAATTTCTTGATTGTTTGTTATGGGGTTTGTTGTTGTTGCATAACTTTGTCGTCTTTCGACAACAAAAGGAAAGTCGAAAAATATAAACAAAATAATAATTGTTCCTCAGTTATGCGTCAAAAGAATCTTCAAGGGAGTCATTTGTCTGTATGTAAACAGATGACGGTATATGACGAAGAAAAAAATTGTTGCTATGAAGGGGGAACATTTTCATTGTTATATTTTTTGTTTTGTAATATAAACGTAAAGTAATACTCTACCCTAAAGAGCAAGAAATGGGTTGGAGGTTTTATAATTATAAAATTTCCATTTAATTATGAAGACAATGGTGATCGTGATGGTTTTAATGTTTTGTATTTAGATTGTCCTTTCAACTATGAAGCTCTGACAAATTGGCAAATATGCTATACAAAAGCGGCTTGAAACTGAACCTCCAAATGTTTCGTCGATGATAGTTTTCTGAACAACAGTAATTAATCCGAAAGTCAACTATTTTACTGGAAAAAATGACTAATTCGTGCAAAAAATTAATTATCTGTACCACTTTGTTTTTGGCAGTTCCATAATGCGCTGTTGAAATAACGATAATTTACTAACATTTTTCATTTTATAACTAGCATTTACGAAATTCTTCCTTACCATAAAAACAAAACTTAACTAAAGGTGAGGAGAAACATTATTGGAATTATTACCATATTAACCACGATGCAGTTCATTCCTCCTACTTTGAACTCATATCTGCACGGACGAAAAAGACTGTTTTTCATATGTTTGGGTGTAAAAATTACATGTTTGGAACTAAAACTTTTTAAGACAATATTTTTATGTTCAAGCATACAGTGTTCATAAACTAGCATAACATGTTTGGGACATTTATATATAAAAAATTCAAAGTATGTTTGTTTATTTGTATGTTCCGGGTAAGCTCGGAAACTTTACCTGAAACTTTCAGAGATCCCTACGATCTAATACGCTAATGTGGTGAAAATAGGGTACCTCATTTTTTGATACCTGGTCGCGAAGGGGGACGTCCCCTTTCAATATTTGGGGGAACTCTCATTTGTCCGACTTTTTTTTTTTGAAGTACAGTGAATATATATGGGAGCTATATCTAAATCTGTACCAATTTCAGCCAAATTCGATATGCTTATTTATAACGTTAGTTCTACTCCTTGTGAAAAAGTTGACGTAACTCAGAGTAAATCGTTGGCCTCTGGGGCCATAGGAGTATAAATCGGGCGATTGCTATATATGAGAGCTATATCTAAATCTGAACCAATTTCAAACAAATTCGGAGTGCATATTTAGAGTGTTAATTCTACTCCCTGTGCAAAATTTCAAAAGTAAGTCGGTCGAAAGCTATATATGAGAGCTATATCTGCATCTGAACCGATTTGACTGATATTATGCAAAATTTACGAGACTCAAAAAAATATTCGATTATACGAAATTGGAAGAAAATAGGTTGATAAATACAACATTTATTACCAGATCGGTTATACATATATATGTCAGCTATATCTAAATCTGAACCTGACAAATCAATAGGGATCGTCTATGAGCCGAAAAAGGAGACTATGCCAAATTTGAGGACGATCTGGACTTTTCACACAAAAATATGTCAACAGACGGACATCGCAAATCGACTCAGAATTTAATTCTAAGACGATCGGTATACTAAACGATGGGTCTCAAACTTTTCCTTCTTGGCGTTACATACACCCTCAAAAAAAAAATCGCTTCTTTAACATATGTTCCAAACATATTTTGCAGGAAGCACATATATTATTGGATACTGCCGAAACATTAATATGTTTGGTTTATGTGAACATATTATATGTTTGGAAGCATTTTGAGCCCAAAAATATTATATGCTTGGAAGAATTTTTCCCAAAGACGATTGTGCCCATTCCCTAACATACTCGTAATTTTTACTTCCACGAAATATATTTGTTCTTGGCACCTTTTTCTGTAATACAAATAATGTTGAAGAAATTATTCACTTTTATAAATTTTACCTTTCGCCTGCATGGAGAATCGAACCAACACACTATCCACTGGGCTACGTAGATGTTATATAGCTGATAATTATCGTTATAAGTTACATTTATATAGCATAGTTTGCAGCGCCCACGAGCCCATGCAAACATAACATTATTTAACAGAAACATACATTTGTCTGCCACGTGGAGCAGTGGTTAGCATGTCTGCCTTGCATGCAAAGGGTCGTGGGTTCAATCCCTGCTCCGACCGAACACTTTTTTATTTTTTTTTTTTATTTACACATGTATATTTATACTATATTAAATTTGTATAATGAAACTTCGAAATGTGGGTTATTAAAGATATTATTTTTTATTGCAAAAATTACAATTACAAAAACTCTAACAAAAGAAGAACGTGGAGTCGAGTATAAACATACATAAATAATTTTATAATATAAACATAAATTTATTTAGGCGTGAACAGTTTTTTACTAGCACTTAACACCATCGCTCTAAAATGCCTTTTATTTTTCTTTAATAATTCATTTTAGAGAAAATAAACTTTTTAAATTGTTTTATCTGCAAAACTCGAAACATATGCTCTTTGTTTTTCAAATGTCTATTCTCTTTACTCCGAATACTCATTCTAATATTCAAATTAAATAATATTTAGACTTAAGCATATCAAATTTTTGGCCTTATCATAAAACAGTTTTCCGAAACAACATACAAGCGGTTTCACAGAAATTGTTCTCTTTTGATATGTTATGTTGATATCTTTCGTCAACTCTCCCGGTTTCCATCTCTATTTCTTTCTCTATACTCTCTCTGTCGCTTTGAATAAAATATCACAACATATGTATGTTTAGTCGAAATTTGTAAATTTATATATGTTTGCATTCACACATATGATTTTTATGAAACATTCATGCCCCAAACATAATATATTCTAACATATTAACATAGATGTCCCAAACATTTAGTGTTAGTTTAGGAACATTACATGTTTGCACTTAAATATATTGTGTTTTAAAATTGTGCCCAAAACACATTTTGTTTATATCGGAACATATGAAAAACATATTTTTCTAAGAGTGTACAAATGCACAAACTTATTATACCCCGTACCACGGTAGAGGTGAAGATTATAATGACAGTTGGAAATTATTAAAGTAGATTTTGGAAATGTAATGAGAATGATGTATTTACCCAATGGTACTAAAATTAATGTTTCTGTAGTATTTCCCGGGAATTCCTGCACTTAATACCCGGAAAAGCGGGAGTGAAAAAATAACGAATTTACGGAATTTTCGGGGATGCTGTTCCAGCGAAAAAATCCTAATTCTCGCCCAAAACAGATACTTGTGCCAAATTTGAAGTTGATTGGACTAGAATTGCGACTTAAACTTTGATTGCAAAAATGTGCTACAGGCACTATGTGTCTATTTCATCTCCACATATTGCTTCAGGGTATAAAAATCGAAATTAGAACTGGTCCTACAAAGTACAAAATGTTTTTTTATACCCACCACCATAGGATGGGGGGTATATTAACTTTGTCATTCCGTTTGTAACACATCGAAATATTGCTCTAAGACCCCATAAAGTATATATATTCTGGGTCGTTGTGAAATTCTCAGCATGTCCGTCCGTCCGTCTGTTGAAATCACGCTAACTTCCGAACGAAACAAGCTATCGACTTGAAACTTGGCACAAGTAGTTGTTATTGATGTAGGTCGGATGGTATTGCAAAAGGGCCATATCGGTCCACTTTTACGTATAGCCCCTATATAAACTGACCCCCAAATTTGCCTTGCAGACCCTCTAAGAGAAGCAAATTTCATCCGATCCGGCTGAAATTTTGTACATGGTGTTAGTATATGGTCTCTAACAAACATGCAAAAATTGGTCCACATCGGTCCATAGTTATATATAGCTCAATATAAACCGATCGCCAGATTTGACCTCCGGAGCCTCTTGGAAGACCAAAGTTCATCTGATTCAGTTGATATTTGGTACGTGGTGTTAATATATGGCCTCAAACACCCACGCAAAAATTGGTCGACATCGGTCCATAATTATGTATAGCCCCCATATAAACCGATCCCCAGATTTGACCTCCGGAGCCCCTTGGAAGAGCAAAATTCATCGGATTCGGTTGAAATTTGGTACGTGATGTTAGTATATGGTATCCAACCAAGGCCGTATTCAGGGGGGGGATGAGGGGGATCAAACCCCCCCCCGAAATGAATGAATATTTTTATACAAGTAAATATATATTTTTAGCTGCATAGAAAAATCTTATCGAAGATGTTGAAGAAAAGCTGGAGATTTTATTTTGAAAAACGCTTACCTATAAAACTTGCACAAATCATAGAATACTAGTTGAAAAGCCCGTCAAACGACGGTCGAATCAAACAAATTGTTTTTGTTCTTGCACCACAAATTTCATTTTTGGAAAATGTACTTCTGCTTTTTATGTGTGTTTGTTGTTCTTTTTGTGAACATGACTCGCTTTGTTTGGCCATAGAACAACAACGAAACAGCCAAACACACGTGTGTAAATGAAATGGAGCAAAACCTGCGAAAAGAACCTGCCTAATTTAGCGATGGAAGCAATAAAGAGATATTTCCAAACGTGCATATTTTAAAAATTTTGGTCACTTTGCCACTTACTCAGGGATGGAAAATACAATTTTTAAGAAAGTACAAAAAAGGTATTTTTTGATCGGAAAGGTACTTGTTACTAAATTTCAACAAAAATTTCACTTGAATATTAGGGCTGTTTTCTTTTAGCACTGGATGCAACATTTGTATGGGCTATCCAGAACATCGTTGCACTGGTGTTCTATCCAGAACAACTCATCAGTGCAAGTCGCGCCGATGTTGCCGGATTGTATTTTGATAAAGTGATTCACAATAGCAACTTATTGTGACTAATTTATCAAAAAACATGAAATTCAAAGTGGTACAGTGTCATAAATAATCGCAGCAGTAAATATTTATTACAAATTGGAGCATTTCATGTATTAACAAGTATAAACGGCCGTAAGTTCGGCCAGGCCGAATCTTATGTACCCTCCACCATGGATTGCATTGAAACTTGTACTAAAGACTGCCATCCACAATCGAATTACTTGGGTTGCGGTAACACTTGCCGATGGCAAGGTTTCTTAAAACACCGTCTACTCAATTGTAAGTTAGTCCATACGGAGAATATATTAAATAAAAAAAGGTCGATTGAATACTATATAATTCAGTTTGACAAAATTTTCTATAGAAATAAAATGTTGACAAAATTGTCTATAGAAATAAAATTTTGACAAAATTTTCTATAGAAATAAAATTTTTATATAATTTTCTATAGAAATAAAATTTTGACAACAATTTCTATAATAATAAAATTGTGACAATATTTCCTACAGAAATAAAATTTTAACAAAATTTTCTATCGTAATAATATGTTGACAAAATTTTCTATAGTAATAAAATGTTGCTAGATTACTTTTGGGGATCGGCTATATATAACTATAGACGGCTATGGACCAATTTTGGCATGGTTGTTAGCGGCCATATACTGCACAATGTACAAAATTTCACCACGTACCAAATCTTAACCGGATCTGATGAATTTTGGCCCTCTAAGAGCTCCGGAGGTCAAATCTGGGGATTGGTTTAAATGGGGGTTATATAATTATGACCGGCATGGACCAATTTTTGCATGGTTGTTAGAGACCATATACTAACACCACGTGCCAAATTTCAACCGGATTGGGTGAATTTTGCTCTTCCAAGGGGCTCCGGAGGTCAAATATGGGGATCGGTTTATATGGGGGCTATATATAATTATGGACTGATATGAACCAATTGATGCATGGTTGTTGGATACCATATACTAACATCACGTACCAAATTTCAACCGAATCCAATGAATTTTGCTCTTCCAAGGGGCTCCGGAGGTCAAATCTGGGGATCATTTTATATGGGGGCTATATATAATTATGGACCGATTTCGACCAATTTTTGCATAGTGGTTAGATACCATATACTAACACCATGTGATCATGTGAAATTTTCTTCTCTTAGAGGCTCCGCAAGCCAAATCTGGGGATCGGTTTATATGGGGGCTATATATAATTATGGACCGATATGGACCAATTTTTGCATGGTTGTTTGAGACCATATACTAACACCATGTACCAAATTTTAGCCGGATCGGATGAAATTTGCTTCTCTTAGAGGCCTCGCAAGCCAAATCGGGGGATCGGTTTATATGGGGGCTATATATAATTATGGACCGATGTGGACCAATTTTTGCATGGTTGTTAGGGACCATATACTAACAATATGTACCAAATTTCAGCCGGATCGGATGAAATTTGCTTCTCTTAGAAGCCTCGCAAGCCAAATCGGGGGATCGGTTTATATGGGGGCTATATATAATTATGGACCGATATGGACCAATTTTTGCATGGTTGTTTGAGACCATATACTAACACCATGTACCAAATTTTAGCCGGATCGGATGAAATTTGCTTCTCTTAGAGGCCTCGCAAGCCAAATTTGGGGGTCCGTTTATATGGGGGCTATACGTAAAAGTGGACCGATATGGCCCATTTGCAATACCATCCGACCTACATCAATAACAACTACTTGTGCCAAGTTTCAAGTCGATAGCTTGTTTCGTTCGGAAGTTAGCGTGATTTCAACAGACGGACGGACGGACGGACATGCTCAGATCGACTCAGAATTTCACCACGACCCAGAATATATATACTTTATGGGGTCTTAGAGCAATATTTCGATGTGTTACAAACGGAATGACAAAGTTAATATACCCCCCATCCTATGGTGGAGGGTATAAAAATGCAAGATGTTCTGGATAAGCGAGTACTCTGTTTTCTTTTAGTCCTTCACGGCTTAGGGTATACAGTGCTAAAAGAAAACAGCCCTATTATTGTCAAGAGACTGAATTTTAAAGAAAATAAAATTTTGCAAAAATTTTCTATAGAAATAAAATTTTCCATTCGTTTTGTTTTGTTATTGTTGGTTTTGATCTTTAAGCATTGTTGTTTTTTTGTTGCAGCTTAAAACCATACATTGACTAAACTACAAGTGTAGTTTAACCAACAGAGGAAAAGAATGTTTGTCAAATTTATTTGGGCAAAGACCTATAGACTGCAAGATGGTTGGATGGTTTCGGAATTACCACATTCCTTATCAGCATCATCAATTTGCAGAAAAACTATCAACCAATTATCAGAATAAATTCAGGCAGTTCATTAAACCCAACAATGAACCACACTTGAACCCTCCGAAAAAAGGTTTTGTATGATAGCCGGCTTATGCTGAAATAATTTTGCAAAAAAATTCTATAGAAAAAAATTTTGCAAAAAAATTCTATAGAAAAAAAATTTTGCAAAATTTTTTCTATAGAAATAAAATTTTGCAAAAATTTCCTATAGAAATAAAATTTTTACAAAATTTTCAATTGAAATAAAATTTTGACAAAATTTTCTATAAAAATAAAATTTTGCAAAAATTCTATATAGAAATAAAATGTTGACAACATTTTCTACCGAAATAAAAAATCGATAATATAGAATCGCATTCTTTTTTCGACTAAAACATTCTTGAAGTTCAATAAAATCCTGTTTTTGACTATGTCTTTTACAAAATCGAGATTTTCTTCCCACATGAACATGTCTGTTTTGCCATATTTGTACAAGACTATTAGCAAATAAGGTTGATAAAGACTTTCTCAAAATATTAAAATATTTTGTCAAAGCTATTGTACCATAAATCTGATATCGACTCAAAAATGTCTACACAAAAGGTACTAAATCATTCGCGGGGGTACTACGTTACTGACCGGGGTGAAAAACTTTTGAAAAAAGTACTATAGTACTGCATTTTCCATCCCTGCAGTTACTACGTGCTCATCCGAACGTTCATTTTCAACAATGAAGAGATTCATGGCTGAACAAGAAGGTTAAATCATGGGGCCATATGATTACAATTTTTTTATTTCGACCAAATTTTAAGATGTCAAAATCATATGTTTATGGTGATTGCAGCTCTCCAAATGACACTGCATAGCAAATGCATCTCAAACAAACTCGCGCATTCATAGCTGGAGAATTGTTCAAAGATGACTTGAGTATCTTGATAACATATTCCAGACCCAAAATACCACGCACATCAGTTTTTAAACTGCATCATAAACTGTTTTTGTTAATAGATGGCGAATATCCATTTGACTGACTTCCATTATTAACTTTGGTCTCATATCGGCGTTCCTCGAATGAATTATCCACTTCACAATAACTCATAGGTGACGCAATTAAATTTGAACCTTTATTTTTCTCTGGATTTGAATTATTTTTTCAGGACAATTGAAAGAATAAATAATTGCCACTTTTACCAATGCCATACGATTCTTTTATCAGCTGATTTTGACTTCTTAAAATTGTAAACATATTGAAATTTGTTGTTTTTGTTATCGTGATTCAACCTCCTTATTCAGCCATGGAAGAGATTAAAGACGTATCTTAGAAATTCGGCTAGCGAGAGTAGACTCAAAGGATTGGCATTAATGTCGGTTCATCGCCGAATAAATGTGCCGACTGAAGAAGTCATTGATTTATTTGCTGCCCAAAAAGTCCGTCGGTTCAATTTAATATTATAAAAATATTGTATACATACCTATGCATAATTAAAATTTTCTACACATGAGATTATATGAATATTTTTTTTAAGTTGAACCCCCCCCGAATTAAAATCCTGGCTACGGCCTTGTATCCAACAACCATTCATGAATTGGTTAATATCAGTCCATAATTATATATAGCCCCCATATAAACCGATCCCCAGATTTGACCTCCGGTGCCTTGTGGAGAAGCAAAATTCATCCGATCTGGTTGAAATTTTGTACGTGGTGGTAGTATATGATATTTAACAAGCCTGGTCCATATCAGTCCAAAGTGGTCCATATCAGTCCATAATCATATATATACCACACATAAACCGATCCCGAGATTTGGTTTTGGAGCCTCTTGGAGGAGTAAATTTCCTGCTAGTCACTTGAAATTTGGTACATTTTGCTAGTAGATGGCCGTTAATAACCAACCAATTTTTTCTTTACTCTAATGATTTTTGTATTGATTCCAAGCCAAAGAAGCGAAGAATTGAAGTAAGGATAACTTTAAGACGCAGATCTCTTTGAAATTTGAGTTTTTGGTACTTAGTTCTAGGAAAAAAATTAATTTGCCTGGTTTTTCAGCATTTATCTTCTTATGCTCTTAAAGTCCTTTAAAAACGTGTTATCATCTTTAAAATAAAATATTGCAAATCATCTAGTAATTTTAAACGTATTTTTGCTTTGTAGTCAAGATACAACAAATTTAATTTTTAGAAATTTTGATTTTATTCGATCTGTATGTATTAGAAGAATAAAAGGAACTTATACATACAAAAAAAAAACCTATCTCAAGCTTGAATAATTATTTACTAGTTAACAAATTTAATTTCGAAAATTGTTCTATTTGACGTGATTATAAGGACAAAATGACTTCATTTGAAAAGTTTATCGACAGAAATGCGCCTTCTATGCTAAGAAAATTCACATTCTTATTTGCAGGACATGAAATCTTTGGCCTCACGACAATAGTTTTCTCAATAGTTTTCTAATGAAACAAGTAAGTAAAGTAGAAACTCGGGCGGGGCCGACTATATCGTACCATAAACCACCCTTACTGAATTAGTAATCATAAGCATTTGTGGGGTAACATTGATATAGGTCTGGGAGATAAACCGCAGTTGCATATTTAAGAAAATTAAGGTCTACATGTTTATGGGTGCTTTGTCTCAATCTGACTATAGCTCATAGTCAGTGTTGCCAGGGAAAATGTTCGGTTTACCCTACAAGGACAAATAAAGTTCCCTACTTTCCCATACATTCCCAAAAAATTTTCCCTACAATATTTTCGTTAAATTTAAACAAATTTTACAAAACAAAAATGGTTGTAAGTAACATACTTTATTATCTTAAAACATGAATATGCAACGTATATAACTTAGAATATAAATTACGGTTTATATTCTAAGTTATACACGGTTGCCACAGTTGGTAGAATTCTACAAAAAATATAATTTTTTTTTTTTTTTGCTAAATCTCTATAGAAAGAAATTTTTCTATAGAAATAAAATTTTGATAATAAATTCTATAGAAATAAAATTTTGAGAAAAAATTCCATAGAAATTAAATTTTGAGAAAATTTTTTATAGAAATAATATTTTGAAAAAAAAAAGAAAATCTATAGAAATACAATTTTGACAATATTTTCTATAGAAATAAAATGTTGACAAAATTTTCAACAGGAGTAAAGTTTTGACAAAAATTTCTATAGAAATATTTGTTTGGTAGATTTGTGGTAATTTGTGGTAATCTTCAAATTTTGTTAAATTTATTATTAACACGGGTGGTAACTGTTGCTACCACACATTGTTAAAGATCAAGCCTTGCTGGCTTCTATTTTCCTCCTCTAGAGCCACCAAAATATAAAAATTATTACAAATTGTGTTGAGTGAAATGTAGGGACATTTTTGGCCCTACGTCCTACAAAACGCAAGATATTAGAAAAAAACCTACATATGGGGAATTTCCCCTACTTCTAGCAAAACTGGATGTAGTTGATATTGCACCTACGGTGTTAGTATGCCACTAATATTGAGCCCATTATTAAAAAAGAGAAAATCTCTTAATTAGTGTGGGTGATAAATCCAAATTTGTAAAAATCGAGCAATATTCTTATGTAAGAGCTACAAGTACGTATAAATACGATCGGCTAGTACATCAATATTTGAAATTTGAGTAACATTGGTTAATAAATAAAAGTATTATGGCCAAATTTGGGAAAATCGAGCGATGCATATATATGGAAGCTATATGTAAATCTGAACCAATTTGCATCATATTTTGCGGGTTTGATTAATACCACAAAAGGTTACCTTGTGCAAAATTTGAGTAAGAGCAGTTAAGAAATGAGGCCTCTATGGTGAAACATAAGGTTATTTGGGGAACATTTTTCAAAATCGGGCAATACATATATGGGAGCTATATCTACATCTGAACCGATTTCGATGAAATTTTTCACATACCGTTAGTACTATAGAGGACTTGATCGAGCCAACTTTGAGTAAGATCGGTTAATAAATAAGGGTTCTATGGCCAAATTTGTGAAAATCGGGCTATACATATATATGGGATCTATATATCAATCTGAACCGATTTCGATGATTTTTTTGCACATATAGTGAGTGCTATAGAAGATTACATTTAGCCAGCTGTGAGTAAGATCGGTTGATAAATAAGGGTTTAGTGGCCAAATTTGGGAAAATCGGACGATACATATATATGGGAGCTATATCTCAATCTGAATCGATTTCGGTGATTTTTTGCACATATAGTTAGTGCTATAGAAGATTACATTTAGCCAGCTTTGAGTAAGATCGGTTGATAAATAAGGTTTTAGTGGCCAAATTTGGGAGAATCGGGCGGTACATATATATGGGAGCTATATCCAAATCTGAACCGATTTCTATGATTTCTTGCACATATAGTTAGTGCTATTGAAGATTACATTTAGCTAGCTTTGAGTAAGATCGGTTGATAAATAAGGGTTTAGTGGCCAAATTTGGGAAAATTGGGCGATACATATATATGAGAGCTATATCTAAATCTGAACTGATTTGGATGTAATTTTGCAGACTTGATTCTAAATCTGAACCGATTTCGATGTAATTTTGCGATGAAAGAATTATTTTTTGCCAAATTTGGTGACGATCCGTTTGTAAAAAAGCGCAACGTAACCCCATTTGTCGAAATCGGGCGATACATATATATGGGAGCTATATCTAAATTTGATCCGATTTCTTCCAAATTCAATAGCGTTCGCCCTTGTGCCCAAAAAATTTTCTGTACCAAATTTCATAAAACGCGGTTAATAATTGCGACCGGAATCCTGTGAACAACAAATACATGGACAGACGGACGGACGGACACCAAGTGCTAGGAGGTGATTCTGAGTCGATCGGTATATATTTTATGGGGTCTAAAATCAATATTTCTGGTAGACACATTTTTTTGGCAGATCAAACTTATTATACCCTGACCACTATGTGATTTAGGGTAGAAAAATAGTTCATATCGGTTGATAATTACATATAGTCTCCTAGAGTCTCCTGCAGGAACAAATTTCATCCGATATGCATGAAATCTGACGGTCCAAATACCATGTTTAAATTGGTTCATAATTATTTATATACTCTTCTATATAAACATATGAAGAACTAAACTGGCTTATATATGTATTTCAGCTACAGTTTTTATTTCACATATCTTACAATTTAGAAGACCATAGAAATAAGTTTGAAATACCTTGGCATCAGCAACTGTTACCACAACCCAAGTAACTCGATTGTGGATGAGAGTCTTTAGTAGAACTTTGTGCACAATCCATAAGATTCGGCCTAACTTGTAATTGTCTAAAAACTTTATAATTTAATCCTAAAGAAATATGGAGAGCATTTTATTCTTTTAAGTTTTTAATCTTAAATTCAACTCAAATTTTGGTCATAATTATATTTAAAAAAAAAAAAAAATTGCCTTTAAAGAAAAAATACACATCAAAAGACTTTTTAGTAACGATAACAGCTCGTAGAAGCTATTCTCATAACTTTACACTAAAAAGCCATCATGAAGCATATTTTTGTATGGATTTTCCTGCGTTGAGAAAAAAAACCGTTTGCGAGAATCAATATGAAAAATAAGGAAACACATGCAATATGCCATTATATCATATCCTTATGATCCTTTTTTTTTGTCCTTATTATGAGCTCCCCATAATACACTGCTATGAGTATATAAATCGTTTATAAACACATGTAAGCATACATATAGGTATATATGTATATACTTTAACACATATAAACACTCTCTTTTAAGGATATAACCCCCTAAATATGTTTCAGAGAATATGGATGGGTGTGTGTGTATGTTGCTGCTATATGGGAACATATTTATATGTGTTTACTTACCAAACATTATTTTAGGTCATTATCCTTTTGTTATCCTTTTTAGAACATGTCCATATGTGTATGGTGGTGGGGTATATATACACCAAACAAAAGTTCCAATATTGATATATTAACAATAAGTTTGTTTCCTTAACGTTTTTGTTGTTGTTGCTGTTATTGTTTTTTTATTTATTTTCGGTTGGTTAGTTACGTTGCCATGTGAACACTGCTCAATGGAGGAATTGAAAAAAAAAAAACACCACTAACAAGTGAGTGTGTGATGACCAAGGAAACGGCCAAACTAAAGAGAAAATTTTCTATGTTGATTTTTAAAAGCCTCCGAGGAAATATGTAGTAATTTTTTATATATTTTCTTTTATACGAAAAATTTAAATTTTTTAACACTTTAAGTTCCTAATGAAAAGGATGTTTTCGATAAATTAATGTGTTGCTATTCTCAACAAAAAATGGTAAAAATTCAAGGAATAAAACAAAACAGAAACTCAGGAAAAGGATAACGAAGAAGAAAGTATATTCAAAGCATAGAAAATTTTGTTTCTTCTGAACAATATTATCCTCCTTTTGAGCTCGCAAAAAAACTTTAAATTAAAATCATTCATTTGGAATGTCTGACACTACCTTTGTAAGGATCTAGACACCAAAAAGGATTCAACGAAAACCATCCATAGCTATGACGACTACCGGAGACGCGTAGTAATACACGAAAACACTAGGGCTCTCAAAGGTTTTTCTTTTCAAAGACAATTTTTCACTTGACACCAACGCCTATGTCTTGAGGCTAAGTGCAAATCACAAGGTTTTTTTTAATAAGTGCAAGGACTCAAATACCCTTTAAATTCGAAGAAAGGTAGTTTGTTTAATGAAATTGTGATGTTTTGGATAAGTTTTATTTATTTTAGATTTTTTTCACAAGGACCTTAATGTCCTTTTTTTACTCTTTTTTTATGAAAATTTTTTAAAATTGTATTTTTGTTAATATTTTTTGTGTTTAGTAATGCTTTAACGATTTTTTTAGTAATTTAATTTTCTCTTTAGTTCTTTACCAGAACTTTATCCAACACTTTTAACATCAATAATTCACACAAATTGTTTTATATTCAAAATAATATTTAAAAAATCTTTTTGTTTAGTAATAGTTGTGGTTTCTTTTGAGAGAATTCAATTGTTTAAATTTTATATTTAATTTCCTTCTTTTTATTGAATTGGGAGAGAATTAACACTATTGGACTTTTATAGAAATTATCCATTTGATTTGGTTTTCGGTATATGGTGGTTATATTATTTTTGCCGCTTGGAGTTTCGAAACACGACCGTTTGCAACCAATGCTCGCCATTAACTATTGCGTCAAGGGTGCAACATTGTGTTAGTCAACCCCTGTTAATGCATGAGTTTCTTCTGTTGGCCCCACAGTTAGTAGCAGGTGTAGTTGTTGTCGTTGTTGTTGGCTATCCTAATTGAATCGTTCTAACTGTGGTTCCCATGAACATTCTCTTCATTCGCTCATTTACTTATTCACACAGCCACTCACAACAATGTTATCTCTTATGTTGTGTAAATGGCTTAAAGTATGTTAACAACCTATATGGCTTGGCTAAAACAACACTTGTTAGTCATAACATAAAAATGTTAAACAGTGGCATACTCACCACCATGGTTCTCTCTTTCGAAATTAACAGTTGCTTTTCTTTTACTCTCTATTTCTCATTGCAATTAATTCTCTTACTCTCTATCTCCCCCTCTCTGTGGAAAAAAATAGGTGAGTTTGCCCATAGTAAATATTTGTGACATTTTACCGGTTTGTTTACATTTTTTATTGTTGTTTGTATTATTATCACTAAAGGATTGCCGGTTTATTGTGGGTGGCTGTTTTAACTCTAAGGAGACATGTGGTTGCTTTGAAAATGCATTTCTCTCAACAAAACAACATAAATGCCGAAAGAGAGCAAGGAAATTTTAAATTTATTTCAGAGAGCTCTTCTAACATTTTTGAGAGTTTTTGTTTTTTGCTTACTAGTATGTTTATCATACACATGAAGAGAGGCAACAAAGACCACCAACTGGATTAAAAGAAATAAAAACATAATTTAATTATACATGTTTTTACCACATCGTATATGTATATGAATGTATGTAGGTTTTAGTCTATATGTAATTATGACAAGTTAACGTTTGCCATTGTGTGCGGGTGGGTAATTTGTGGTTAACCACAGCGGGTATCAACAAATATTTCTAAATTGGTTTAAAATGTAATGTTTGCTGATGGCCACCTTGTTGCCACATAAAGTGTTGGCCTTATGGAGTTTTTTGAATGAAATACTCAAGCATAACTATTGTGTGATATGGGCTATAAATGTTTTAAGGTTGGTTAAAATTGGGGGGAAAATAAATGAAAATTGTTTTTCACTCTCAAAACGGAGTTTGTTTACAATACAACGATATGGAACCATAAAAAATACCGAAATCAGATTTCTTACCACATGATTTTATGGTCTCTGATACTAACTACTAGTCCTTGTGCTCTTCAGTTTAGTTTTCAGTTTTCAATACTTGGTTGGGCTCCCTGATTTTTTATAACCTAAACTTTAAATTGGACTGTCGGCAAGAGTGCCTTAAAGAAATATTGTTTCCAGTGCCCATTATATAAATACTCGGAAAACAAACTAGCCCGGTTCCAAAGATTTTGTCTTTACAATAATGATTATGGTATTGATTTCGAACAAAAGAAAAGAGAGAATTTAAGAAAGCATATTCTAAAAGAAGATTAAGGTAATTGATACTATCAAGTTACTGAAAAGAAAATGCCAGTCTACAATCTCGCAAGCATGACAATACATACATATGTTTTAGTTTTGGCCACTACACATTTCCATAGCCTTTAGTGAGATCTGGCCGGGTGAGATGATTTAATTTGGGACATTTATGTTAATTCCTTATGAAATTTCCATACGCAAATTATTCTTCCCAATTTGAACCATTTTTTCACCACCACTGTGAATGATCTTTTCGTATAACTTTCAATCCCTTAATCTTATTTTTATACCCTCCACCATAGGCAGGGGAGTATGTTAACTGTGTCAGTCGATCTAAGCATGTCCGTCCGTCCGTCCGTTGAAATCAAGCTAACTTCCGAACGAAACACGCTATCGACTTGAAACTTGGCACAAGTAGTTTTTATTGATGTTGGCGGGATGGTGTTGCAAATGGGCCATATCGATCCACTTTTACGTCTAGCCCCGTAAACGGACCCTCAGATTTGACTTGGAGCCTCTAAGAGAAGCATATGTCATCCGATTCGAAATTTGGTACATAGTGTTGGTATATGGTCTCTAACAACCATACACAAATTGGTCCACATCGGTCCATAATTATATATAAACTGATCCCCAGATTTGGCTTGTGGAGCCTCAAAGAGAAACAAATTTCATCCGATCCGGCTGAAATTTGGTACATGATATTTGTATATGGTCTCTAACAACCATTCAAACATTGGTCCACATCGGTTTATAATTATATATAGCCCCCATATAACCGAACCCAAATTTGGCTTGCCGAGTCACTAAGAAAAACAAATTTCATCCAATCCGGTTGAAATTTGGAACATGGTGTTAGTATATCATCTCTAACAACCTTGCCAGATTTGGTCCATATCGGTCTATAATTATATATAGCCCCCATATAAACCGATCCCCAGATTTGGCTTGCGGAGCTTCAAAGAGAAACAAATTTCATCCGATCCGCCTGAAATTTGGTACATGATAATGGTATATGGTCTCTAACAACCATTCAAATATAGGTCCACATCGGTTTATAATTATATATAGCCCCTAAATAAACCGACCCCAAATTTGGCTTGCGGAGCCTCTTGGAGGAGCAAAATTCATCCGATCCGGTTCAAATGTGGAACGTGGTGTTAGTATATGGTCTCTAACAACCATGCAAACAGTGGTCCACATCGGTTCATAATTATATATAGCCGATCTCCAATCGCACAAAAATTGGTCCATATCGGTTCATAATCATGGTTGCCACTCGAGCCAAAAATAATCTACCAACATTTTATTTCTATTGAAAATTTTGTTAAAATTTTATTTCTATAGAAAATTTTGTTAAAACTTTGTTTCTATGGAAAATTTTGTCAAAATTTTGCTGCAAGTAGAGGATGCTGATGAGGAATGTGGTAATGCAGTCTATAGGGCTTTGCCCAAATAAATTTGACAAACATTCTTTTCCTCTGTTGGCTAAGCTACACTTGTAGTTTAGTCAATGTATGGTTTTAAGCTGCAATAAAAAACAACAACAAAATTTTATTTCTATAGAAAATTTTGTGAAAATTTTAGGTCTATAGAAAATTTTGTTAAAATTTTATTTCTATAGAAAATTTTGTCAAAATTTTATGTCTATAGAAAATTTTGTCAAAATTTTATTTCTATAGAAAAATTTGTCAAACTCAATTATATACGTATTTAATCGATCTTTTTTTATTTAATATATACCACGTATGGACTTACATACAATTTAGAAGACGGTGTTAGAAGGTTTTAAGATACCTTGTCATCGGCAAGCGTTACCGCAACTTAAGTAATTCGATTGTGGTTGGCAGGATGGTGGAGGGTACATAAGCTTCGGCCTGGCCGAACTTACGGCCGAATATACTTGTTTTGATTTTGGTTTATTACTACACTATTGCAACAACAAATCCAAAACTATTTTTAAAGATATTGCTGAATTCACTTGTTTGGCGAACAATGCCGTGTCAACAACAATTACTGTGATAACAACTATATGAAACGGGTCTCAAGGACACAACAACAATTCTAACGACAATATTAGTAGTGTTTTTTTTTTCCTTATTCATGTTAGGCTCTTCGTAGCTTACTATTTCCATTTAAGCCTGATATCAATTCAGGCTGATTTAATGTATAAATCACTAAAAAGTACAAATTATTACAATATTTTTCGAGCTTATTGGACAGTCAATTCCCTTAATCTGCCTATCCAATAAGCTCGAATAAATATTGTAATAATTTGTAGTTTATATGATTTGGACATTAAATCAGCCTGAATTGATATCAGGCTAACTGTAAAATAGGAAGCCTATTCTATTAGGACACAATTTTCTTTTAAATGTGAGTTTTGCTTGAAACAAGGAAAAAATGTAAATTTATTCGTTTTTGTACCCTCCACCAAAGCATGGGGGTATTCTAACATAGTCATTCCGTTTGCAACACATCGAACTATTGGTCTTAGACCCCATAAAATATAGTATGGTGGATCGTGGTATAACAACCCTCCTTAATAGGCCCTATTCCCAATCGAAGTGGTTACCTTATGGCTCCAGCCATGTTCAGTCTTGAAATTTTTCGGTAACTTTATTGTGTCATGCTGCACTCAAAAAAAAAAGTTTACTTGGATCCAAAGATTTTGATCTTCCCTTAACTATTTTGGCATTGATTCCGAGCCAAAGATGCGGCTTCTTTAAAATAAAGAAATTTTTTAGCAACTTTAAATTTAAGACCAATAAAATTAAAATTTGGATACGGATCTCATTTATCAAATTTTCATTCTCTTTTCGCGGTTTAATAATAAGTGTAATCACGTACAAATATTAAGGACAGCTTAAAAATCCAAATTATAACGGATACTTCGAATTAAAAAGTGTTTTCTTAATTCCAAACGAAAGACGCTAAATCCTCAAAATAACTCTTAGCCTATATTTTAAAGCGTTTTTATCTTAAATATAAAGTTTCAGTATTTCAGTTTACTTAAGAACGATTTCTTTAAATCAAAAATGTGTTTCTCTACTTTAAGGAAAATTAGCCTTAGTTCAAAGACATGCGACTTTAGCAGAGGGACGCAAATTTACAAAATTTGTGTCCTAAATTTAATGAAAAAAAATTTTTGAAGCATAGATTATAAACTCTGTTTTTATTAAAATGTTATTATTTTAAAGAAATTTGTCCTTAATATCTCGCATCCTAAAATTTAGTTTGCATAATCTTTAATATCACGCAAATGTTTTTTTTTGCAGTGTAGTTAAATTTTATTATTTTTTGTGAAATTTTCCACAGCTCAATTTTTCCTTTTGTTATGTATGTCTCAAACATTTTATGAGCTAAAAGTGAGTAAACGGTTAATTTTTGCGACCGGAATCCTGAGAACAACAAATACATGAACAGACGGACGGACACCAAAGGCTAGATCGACTCAGGAGGTGATTCAGAGTCGATGGGTATATATTTTATGGCGTCTTACATCAATATTTATTATACCCTGATCAATATGTGGTTTAGGGAATAAATATATTTTAAATTTAAGTCCGATTCTATTTACCTTACAAATACACTGAAAGACTTGGGTTTTCCCTGAATAATGGAATTATAGACAAACGATTTTTGTTTTTTTGGTTTATTTAGTTTATTTTGTTTTAAAGAATTTTTTTCCGGAGGAAAGATTTTTCTTTGTTCCAGAAAATTGATGGTGTATATCAGAGCTCGACCGAAGCTTTTTTTTTTTTGCTGATGTCCTGCAAAAAAAGCAATAATGGGCCGATGCCGCTTAATTTCCAAAACAAACAAAAATAATTGAGGCAATTTGGTGTATTTTAGTTCAATATTAACATATTTTATTCAACAACAATAAAAGGTAATTCAGTCCATGTTCTATAATATTCTTTTAGAACAAACATACTTTTTATACCCTCCACCATAGGATGGGGGTATATTAACTTTGTCATTCCGTGTGTAACACAACGAAATATTGCTCTAAGACCCCATAAAGTATATATATTCTGGGTCGTGGTGAAATTCTGAGTCGATCTGAGCATGTCCGTCTGTTGAAATCACGCTAACTTCCAAACGAAACACGCTATCGACTTGAAACTTGGCACAAGTAGTTGTTATTGATGTAGGTCGGATAGTATTGCAAATGGACCATATCGGTCCACTTTTACGTATAGCCCCCATATAAACGGACCCCCAAATTTGGCTTGCGATTGCTCTAAGAGAAGCAAATTTCATCCGATCTGGCTGAAATTTGGTACATGGTGTTAGAATATGGTCTCTAACAACCATGCAGAAATTGGTCCATATCGGTCCATAATTACATATAGTCCCCATATAAACCGATCCCCCGATTTGGCTTGCGGAGCCTCTAAGAGAACCAAATTTCATCCGATCCGGCTGAAATGTGGTACATGGTGTTAGTATATGGTCTCTAACAACCATGCAAAAATTGGTCCACATCGGCCCATAATTATATATAGCCCCCATATAAACCGATCCCCAGATTTGACCTCCGGAGCCTCTTAGAGGAGCAAAAGTCATCCGATCCGGTTGAAATTTGGTACGTGGTGTTAGTATATGGTCTCTAAAAACCTGGCAAGAATTGGGCCATATCGGTCCATAATTATATATAGCCCCCATATAAATCGATCCCCAAACTTGTCCTCCGGAGCCTCTTGGAAGAGCAAAATTCATCTGATCCGGTTGAAATTTGGAACATGGTGTTAGAATGTGGTCTCTAAGAAACACGCAAGAATTGGCCCATATCGGTCCATAATTATATATAGCCCCCATATAAACCGTTCCCCAGATTTGATCTCCGGAGCCTCTTGGAGGAGCAAAATTCATCCGATCCGGTTGAAATTTGCAGCTCTAGTGTATATTAATTAGGATAAATTTTCTTTGTACCATGTCATTAGATCGTTCAGCAACGTTTTGGAAAAATAAATTAATATCATTCCCTTCATAACATCGTATTTTCATTTTCATTCAAACCTTAAGGCAAAAATCTATTCTACACCAATATTTGTTCTAAACTTTCAAATTAACAAGAAAAAAACTTCTAATACGAACACATAAAAATTATACAAACTGACCTACACATAAAACCTTATTATCTTCATAAAAATTCATCCGATCCGGTTGAAATTTGCAACGAGGTGTTAGTATAAGGCCGCTAATTTTCTATAGAAAATTTTGTCAAGATTTTACTTCTATAGAAAATTTTGTCAAAATTTTATTTGTATAGAAAATTTTTTCCAAATTTTATTTCTATAGAAAATTTTGTCAAAGTTTTATTTCTATAGAAAATTTTGTCAAAATATTATTTCTATAGAAAATTTTGTCAAAATTTTATTTCTATAGAAATTTTTTTCCAAATTTTACTTCTATAGAAAATGTTGTCAAAATTTTATTTTGTCAAAATTTTATTTCTATAAAAACTTTAAACTTAATTATATACATATTTAATCGGCCTATTTAGTCTAATATATACCACGTATGGACTATGTGGTATATATTACGGTGTTAGGAAGTTTTAAGATACCTTGTCATCGGCAATTGTTACCGCAACCCAAGTAATTCGATTGTGGATGACAGTCTTCAGTAGAAGTTTCTACGCAATCCATGGTGGAGGGTACATAAGCTTCGGCCTGGCCGAACTTACGGCCGTATATACTTGTTGGTATTCAAAATTGTGTAAAATGACAAAAAAGGATTTTTTTTATAAATGTTTTTACATTTTACTGAGTTTTTTGACTGAGACAAATTCAACACTGGAATAATTTAATATGAAACAAATTATTGAAAAAGCTTCGGTTTCGGTTAATCGGCATCTTGACGCTGAAGTCCGATACATGGCCGATAATCGATTTTTGGCCGAATGCCGAAGCCGATTCTTCGGTCGAGCTCTAGTGTATATTAATTAGGATGAATTTTCTTTGTACCATGTCATTAGATCGTTCAGCAACGTTTTGGAAAAATAAATTAATATCATTCCCTTCATAACATCGTATTTTCATTTTCATTCAAACCTTAAGGCAAAAATCTATTCTACACCAATATTTGTTCTAAACTTTCAAATTAACAATAAAAAAAACTTATAATACGAACACATAAAAATTATACAAACTGACCTACACATAAAACCTTATTTTCTTCACAAAAGGCAAACAAAAAAATTTATAACTTTTAGCCGTAATGATGAGCACTGCTGGCCAGAGGCCAAACTTTCATTAAATCCAAGTATGCATAATGCATAAAAGCACTTTTCAATATCTTCTAGTCATATACATAGCCCCATTTTATCTATCATCCTTAAGTCATAAAAAAAGTTCATGAAATTTTCTACGACAGGCTTTCATTTTTAAATACTCCACAAGTTTTCAGTTTCCGTCCAGCATTTATTTAAAATTCAGAACGCACCGTAAGCTACAAAACCAAAACTGACCATATTGAAATTGTTTCATGTAGTTGAAATTACCAAAAAAAAATTCCCCAAAATCCAAAAAAGGAAATCTCATACGCTCCACACAACCTGCCAGAGACAAAAATATCAGTTATTAACATTCCTTTTGAAAGGATGAGTAGAAATAGCAGAGCATTGGTTAGAGCAAAAATTTCTAAACACTTTGCATACAAATGTCTCAATTTTAAATCAAATCTAATCAGCAGTTACTGACTACAGGCAGGCATTGTTAGCCAAGACCACTATGATGGGGCTATAACCATTTGGCTATAGAGTATATGGTAATGTGTATGGAATATCTGAAATAGGTGGTCAAGCACAAATACTTGATGTTTGGAATATTTCTATTTCGATTTCGGCATTTGCTGGCAATACGAATTCGGTTTGTCGCTTACCTAGAGGTACAATTTTTAAAATCATAGTATTCTGGTGGAAAGTTATCCCAGGTAATTTTCATTGTCTGAGTGTATACGCACCAAACACAAAAACATACATACAGAATCATTATTTTTGAGAAAATAACATGGTTGCGATAAACAAGTTAAATTTTCCCCGTCTAAAAATTACAATTTTCTCCACAAGTTCTTCATATTCTTTCTCAGGGCGTACTAAGCAAACACATTTTGATGATAGAGAAACTTGTCAAGAAGGGGTTTTTCGAATCCCGAATGCATCAATTTTTATTGTTGACGTAGCTCCCTAGGTGCAAGTGGCTGTAAATCGTTCGATGGCATAAATATTCTTAGTTTCTTTTGAGCGACTTGCACGGGGTTTAGTCTTCAAATCACTATATTGTCCCAGAAGCTTCAATTTTTCACCAACGATTGTATTCTCCCAATTTTAATTAATTGTTTGGAACTTCAATGGCTTTAGTCCGAGCTCATTTCTTTATCTGTATTGCATCCATTCTCACGATATGTTCACCTCATGAATTACCTTTCTACTACTGCGGTGTCGATTTCGATCAAATCTGGCATTGACTTTTGGGATCATTTCTGGTCAATCTGTCAGCTATCAGACGAGCAGTTTAGAAAATGATAGCAACCTGAAGTTGGTTCTACCAAGCCACCCAGCACAGAGAAAAGTCATCACTACTACTGCGGTGTCGATTTCGATCAAATCTGGCATTGACTTTTGGGATCATTTCTGGTCAATCTGTCAGCTATCAGACGAGCAGTTTAGAAATGATAGCAACTTGAAGTTGGCTCCAGCAAGCCACCCAGCACAGAGTCACAAAAGTCACCATTTTAATTTTTAGAACGTAGGTATCATATCTATCCAAAGTAACACGAAATTTTAATTTTTGCGGTTGTTATATATTTTGGGTCGTGGTGAAATTCTAAGTCTATGAGATGTACGCTCGTTCGTCCTATCCGAATTGCACGAAAATTTGATTTTTGGGTGTGTCCGATCTAGCGAGGCTCGTGTGTACATCCGTCTGTTGAAATCACCCTAACTTCCGAATGAAACAAACTATCGACTTTAATATTACCATTAGTAGTTCTTATTGATTTAGGTCAGATGGATACAAATGGGCCGTATCGGACCACTTTTAGGTAAATCCCCTATATGACTACCATATTTGATTTCCGGAGCCTCTTTGAAATTCAAACTTCATGCGATCCGGTTGAAATCTCCTACACAATATAAGTATACGACTTCTGGCAAGCATGCAACAATTATATATAGCACCCCTTTTAAACCGCTTCCGAGGCTTGTCTTCCGGAACCACTTGGAAGAGTAAATTTCATTCGATCCGGTTAAAATGTGGTATATTATCTTAATATGTGCCCTCAAGAGACCAATGATCCATATCGGTATATAATTGTGTATAGCCTTCATGTAAACCGATTCCTGGATTTGGCAATACAATATATAACTTTTCAAAATTATAAAGGAATAATGAAATAACTTCTCAAAATTGGACTCCCCAAAATACGAAATTACTCCCCAAAAATCGTTCTTTGTGTTCTATGTAGAGAAAATTGGGGATATATTGCATTTTTCGTTTTGGGGACTTATATCATGGAGCAGAGCTCCTAGCTTGGCAAAGAACAATATCGGTTCATATGGGGGCTATATATGATTATGGACTGATATGGACAACTTTTGGCAAGGTTGTTAAATATCATATACTACCACCACGTACCAAATTTCAAGCAGATCGGATGAATTTTGCTTCTCCAAAAGGAACCGGAGGTCAAAACTGGGGATCGGTTTATATGGGGGTTATATATATAATTATTAAATGATGTGAACCAATTCCTGCATGGTTGTTGGATACCATATACTAACATTACGTACCAAATTTCAACTGAATCAGATGAATTTTGGTCTTCCAAGAGGCTCCGGAGGTCAAATCTGGTGATCGCTTTATATGGGGCCTATATATAATTATGGACTGATGTGGACCAATTTTTGCATGATCATTAGAGACCATATACTAACACCATGTACCAAATTTCAGCCGGATGGGATGAAATTTGCTTCTCTTAGAGGGTCCGCAAGCCAAATCGGGGGATCGGTTTATATTGGGGCTATATATAATTATGGATCGATGCGGACCAATTTTTGCATGCTGGCACCGTGTACCAAATTTCAGCCGGATCGGATGAAATTTGCTTCTCTTAGAGGCTCCGCAAGCCAAATCCGGGACTCGGTGTATATGGGGGCTATATATAATTATGGACCGATGTGGATCAATTTTTGCATGGTTGTTAGGGACCATATACTAACACCATGTACCAAATTTTAGCCGGATCGAATGAAATTTGCTTCTCTTAGAGGATCCGCAATCCAAATTTGGGGGTCTGTTTATATGGGGCTATACGTAAAAGTGGACCGATATGGTCCATTTGCAATACCATCCGACCTACATCAATAACAACTACTTGTGCGAAGTTTCAAGTCGATAGCTTGTTTCGTCGGGAAGTTAGCGTGATTTCGGACGGACTGGCTGACTTGCTCAGATCGACTCAGAATTTCACCACGACCCAGAATATATATACTTTATGGGGTCTTAGAGCAATATTTCGATGTGTTACAAACGGAATAACAAAGATAATAACCCCAATCCTATGGTGGAGGGTATACAAATTGTGCATAGGCGATTTGTGGGATCAATTAACACAGAAAAAAAGTGAACTGTTTTATAGGAAGAATGAACTACCTCGTGTGAAAATTTAACTAAATTGTACTCCACATTTTGTGATTTCCACAAAATGTTGTTAAAACCAGGAACATTTAATGCACCGACGTACTTTTTAACGGAAATTCAGGAAATTACATCAATTCAATTCAATTACATCATAGAAGTAACAATGAACTAAAAATAATGAATAAAACATTGGCGCCAAATTATGATCATTATTTTAACCATACAGTAGTTCATTCTTACTTTTTTTGAGAATCATACGAAAAGTTTCTTCTGCTTTAGCTCATATTGAACTTATGTGCGTTTATTTAAGTACGGATTTATTTTTGGTGGCCATTAACGATTCTGGACAACCATATAATAATAGTTAACGTTGAAAACTTCCACTAACAAAAAGATTTAAGACGGCAGACAATTGTAATATCGATTGAATTGACGTTGACATGCAACTAGAAAAATGCATTAGACCAAGTATAAATTTGATCGCCGAAACAGCCGATTTGGATGGAATCTTTGATTTTTTGGGGGTGGTCATGAATTAAGCTGCTTTTCGCTCTAGGACGCATAGTTTAGGAGATATGTGAAAAACAAGTTTTTCATATAAAAATTTCATATTTTTCAGGATTTGGATGAAATTTTCGATTTTTTGGGAGAGGCCATGGATTAAGCTCCTTTTCGCTCTAGGACGTATAGTTTAGGAGATATGAGCAAAATAAGTTTTTCATATAAAAATTTGATTTTTTTCAGGATTTGGATGGAATTTGGATGGAATTTTCGATTTTTTGGGAGAGGTCATAAATTAAGCTCCTTTTCGCTCTAGGACGTATAGTTTAGGAGATATGTGAAAAACAAGTTTTTCATATAAAAATTTCATATTTTTCAGGATTTGGATGGAATTTGGATGGAATTTTCGATTTTTTGGGAGAGGTCATAAATTAAGCTCCTTTTCGCTCTACGCCTAGTTTAGGAGATATGAGCAAGACAAGTTTTTCATATAAAAATTTCATATTTTTCAGGATTTGGTTGGAATTTTCGATTTTTTGGCAGAGGTCATCAATTAAGCTCCTTTTCGCTCTAGGATGCATAGTCTTTTGAACTTACAACAAAGTGGCTTTTGCAAACAGTTCAATGGTATACAAACTCATGCACTTGCTCCAAATCAACGACAATGGGTTGCTCTAATCCATTGTTTGTCTCCGTATTAATTTTATATTCATCCCATCCTCCAATTCGTGGGTTTTCTACATTTTATTTTGTGCAATTTCGTTTTTTTTTTTTGTTTGCTGTTGGTAAGGCTAGAGAAATTACATCAAATTTCGAACGACAATGAATTCGATATACACAGATAAAAATAAGTTTGAGAACCAATAACTTTTGTTGGAAAACCAATAACAAAATTTGTTAATTTTCCTGCAACAAACTAATTTGTACTTTTAATAACCATTATTACAAAAAAGTTGTTAGCAATCGTTACCATCAGAAGGCAACAAATAATTTGTGTTCTCAATAACATAATTTGTAAGTAATTTGTTGAGCTTCCAACAGTACAAAATATTTGTTGTTGAACGTTACGTTTAATCCTCAACAAATATTTTTGAATTTGAACGAAAAAATTTGTATGTGGTTTGTTGGAGTTTATCAATGACCTGTAACAAATTTATTGGTGTATTGACAAAAATTAAATTGAAATTGACAGAATTATTGCACCAAAATTGCAAAATTGCTGGAACAATTTTGGAGACATTTTGTTAAGTACATACAGAGAAGGAATATAACCAAAATGCTATTTTTGGACGGGGAACATGTAACATTTTTGTGTCGATTTTAAATTTGAGTAGTCCAGGGTCTAGCAAGCATTTTGACAACTTTTTGCCCAGTGATATATATTCTAGTTAATTAGAATTGTAATAACTCTAATCCCGATATTAATATGGTTTTATTAATTATCTCATACAACAAACACATTTAAGAAACTACCAAATTGAAAAATATAAATTTTTCACAGACATTTATAAATGTTTTTCTGTATTCTCTGATTAATGAGTTCTTTGCTTGCTATCATACACGTGCATGTGCTCATACTCATTTTGTTCTAATGGTATTCTTCGCATACTTCTTTTAGCTTTCGTACATGTTCTCAGCGATGTGCGCGTAACCAGTGTTGTATTTTTGTTTTCATATCGATAGCAGTCAACTATTTTCGCAACAAAACAATTTGTTGAAAATTCTAAATATTTCTATTATTTCCTCTGTCAAGCATCTACAAACACATTTCAACAACAAATGCCTCATATTCAATAGACAAATTTGTTGAGCATCAGCAGATTTTACATACAAATAAAGTTGTTAATAATTATTTGCAGTTATTTTTTTGTGTGTAGAATGCCATGATTTACCCCCTCCCCGGTTGCACCATATTATATTCTGAAGATCGCCCATAATCGATGATATTGCATTTACACACTATGCCAACCGAATATTAGTTTTGTTCGCCAATGCTTTATTCGGTTGAGAATGAATCACTTCGGTAAAGCCCTCTCTCTCTCTCTCACACAACACACTCACACAGGTATGTTGATTATGATAATAATGATCCAAAACAACAGAGATGATACTTAGAGCAAATGTGTTGTGTAGAGGCCATCATATTGTGGAATATTTGCTATGCCAAGAAGAATAGAATGTAATAAAAAAGTTACCAATAAACATGTTCTAAACATGTTAAAGCGATATTGGCAACAGGAGCAACCAGTGCAAATGTTACCAGGTATAAGGATGAAAAGCAATAGCCACATAAATGGCATTTGTGGATAAGAATAGAAGTTGTTATGGTCAATACACAGTCATGGGCAAAGGGTTATCGGAAAAGTAGTAAAAATGAAAAACATAAATTTCATTTTAAATTAACGAAATTTTACCTTAATAGACAAATGGCAAGGATTATAAGATTTAAGTTTTGAATTTTATACTTTTGTTTTTTTTTGTCTTCTTTCTCTCTGTCTCCTCAAAAAGGGGACTTCATTTGCAAACAACAAAACCATTATCAAAGTATATTCTCAAAAGATCCCTTTACAACCCTTTTTGTCTCATTGCCCATAAGCAAAGGATGTATGGAAAAACTCACCGCTTTTGAATGCAATAGACTGGAGTGGAAGAAAATAATGCCAGACAAGAAAATCGAGAGGGATCCAAAAAGCAATGAAACAACGAAACCACTTTAAACGTTGTTGCCAAAGTTGAATTGAATGAATAGCGGCCAAAGCCACAGCAAAGTAAAACAGAAATTCCAAATAGTACAAAAGATTTCTCTTAATGGTTTTCCAAATGGAAGAAAATGGTTTCCAAACAACTGGGAAGACATCTCTATGTTGTGACCAAAAGGACTTTAGAGAAAAAAGAAAAGAAAAAAACCAAATGAATTGGTTATGGCAAAGGTCGCTATTACGATAGATTGTGTTTTAGAAATGCTATGCCACACTTTTTAAGACAAACCATAAAGTTTTTGAAAAAGTTTTCATTTTTTCTCTTGTTCAGCAACAAAGGTGCAACTTTCTGTGTGAAGATACAGGTGTAGATTTAACAGCACTTTACCGTATCCACCTTTTATTGTAAAGTTTTTTTTTGTATTGGTTTAAATATAATATCGAGGACATATAGACATGGTGGTCAGCCAAGTGAATTGAAACCAATAATAAAGGATATGCATGCTAAGATGATACAATATTGGACATTGAACGAAGGATAAGGGTTAACAAGTAAATGTGGGCTTAGGTTTAGCCAAATCGAATCTTATGCACCCTTCACTAGGGATCGCAGACAAAAAATTAAAAAAAAAAAACAATTGCTCAGTACAGGATTATTTGTATTGCGATAGAAAAAAATATGTGGAGCCTTAAGTTTGGCTAGGCCGAATCTTATGTGCTCTTCACCATGGTATGCGTACCAAGTTCTATCCACCGTGGTGCAATGGTTAGCATGTCCGCCTTGCATACACAAGGTCGTGGGTTCGATTCCTGCTTCGACCGAACACCAAAAGATTTTTCGGCGGTGGATTATCCCACCTCAGTAATGCTGGTGACATTTCTGAGGGTTTGAAAGCTTCTCTAAGTGGTTTCACTGCAATGTGGAACGCCGTTCGGACTCGGCTATAAAAAGGAGGTCCCTTGTCATTGAGCTTAACATGGAATCGGGCAGCACTCGGTGATAAGAGAGAAGTTCACCAATGTGGTATCGCAATGGACTGATTAGTCTAAGTGAGCCTGATACATCGGGCTGCCCCCTAACCTAACCTAACCTAACCTAACCTAAGTTCTATCATCCACAATTGCTTGGGTTGTATAGTGGAAAATTTTATAATATAGTACGCGTTCTTCCTAATTTCTACGAAAATCGAATAGCACAAGCTAATATCTTTGGATCTAAATGAAGTTCAACTTTATTCACAATTAGACCAGAAATATTAATTTTAGACCCCATAGAATATATACCGATTGATCGCAATTATTAACTGACTTTGATGAAATTTGGTATATGGCGTTTTTTTTTTTGGCACCAGGACGAACACTATTGAATTTGGAAAAAAATCGGATCAAATTTAGATATAGCTCCCATATATATATGTGTTGCCCGATTTCCATAAATGAAGTCAGATTGCGCTCATTTACTAACCGATCAGCGTCAAATGCGGATCGGAAATTACCTTAATATTTTTGGTGTACATTAAATGAAAAACAAGTAAGGAAAGTCTAAAGTTGGGCGGGGCCGACTATATTATACCCTGCACCACTTTGTAGATCTAAATTTTCGATACCATATCACATCCGTCAAATGTGTTGGGTGCTATATATAAAGGTTTGTCCCAAATACATACATTTAAATATCACTCGATTTGGACAGAATTTGAAAGACTTCTACAAAATCTATACACGCAGATAAGGAATAACCTCAAACATGTTTCAAGAGCAGAATGTTATTTTTGTATGGTAACCATGTAACATGTTTGTCACTAAAATGTTATTTTCTCGTCAAATATAACCTGCTTGCCGAAATCAGATACATGATTTCCGAGAAAATAACATGGTTGCGAAAACTATGTTACATGGTCACCACCCAAAAATAACATTTTGCTCTTAAAACATGTTTGAGGTGATCATATTCCTTCTCTGGGTGTAGACTCAAAATTTAAGTCGAATAATGCACTAGGTTGGAACACAATATTAGTAAAAAACCAGTAAGGAAAGTCTAAAGTCGGGCGGGGCCGACTATATTATACCCTGCACCACTTTGTAGATCTAAATTTTCGATACCATATCACATCCGTCAAATGTGTTTGGGGCTATATATAAAGGTTTGTCCCAAATACATACATTTAAATATCACTCGATCTGGAAGAATTTGATAGACTTCTACAAAATCTATAGACTCAAAATTTAAGTCGGCTAATGCACTAGGGTGTAACACAATGGTAGTAAAAAATATAGAAAACATTTAAATCTGAAGCAATTTTAAGGAAACTTTGCAAAAGTTTATTTATGATTTATCGCTCGATATATATGTATTAGAAGTTTAGAAAATTAGAGTCATTTTTACAACTTCGCGACTAAGCAGTGGCGATTTTACAAGGAAATTGTTGGTATTTTGACCATTTTTGTCGAAATCAGAAAAACATATATATGGGAGCTATATCTAAATCTGAACCGATTTCAACCAAATTTGGCAAGCATAGCAACAATGCTAATTCTACTCTCTGTGCAAAATTTCAACTAAATCGGAGTTAAAAATTGGCCTCTGTGGTCATATGAGTGTAAATCGGGCGAAAGATATATATGGGAGATATATCTAAATCTGAACCGATTTCAACCAAATTTGGCACACATAGCTACAATGCTAATTCTACTCGCTGTGCAAAATTTCAACTAAATCGGAGCAAAAAATTGGCCTCTGTGGTCATATGAGTGTAAATCGGGCGAAAGCTATATATGGGAGATATATCCAAATCTGAACCGATTTCAACCAAATTTGGCACGCATAGTTTCAATGCTTATTCTACTCCCTGTGCAAAATTTCAACTAAATCGGAGTTAAAAATTGGCCTCTGTGGTCATATGAGTGTAAATCGGGCGAAAGCTATATATGGGAGATATATCTAAATCTGAACCGATTTCAACCAAATTTGGCACGCATAGCAACAATGCTAATTCTACTCTCTGTGCAAAATTTCAACTAAATCGGAGTTAAAAATTGGCCTCTGTGGTGATATGAGTGTAAATCGGGCGAAAGATATATATGGGAGATATATCTAAATCTGAACCGATTTCAACCAAATTTGGCACACATAGCTACAATGCTAATTCTACTCGCTGTGCAAAATTTCAACTAAATCGGAGCAAAAAATTGGCCTCTGTGGTCATATGAGTGTAAATCGGGCGAAAGCTATATATGGGAGATATATCCAAATCTGAACCGATTTCAACCAAATTTGGCACGCATAGTTTCAATGCTTATTCTACTCCCTGTGCAAAATTTCAACTAAATCGGAGTTAAAAATTGGCCTCTGTGGTCATATGAGTGTAAATCGGGCGAAAGCTATATATGGGAGATATATCCAAATCTGAACCGATTTCAACCAAATTTGGCACGCATAGTTACAATGCTAATTCTACTCCCTGTGCAAAATTTCAACCAAATCGGAGTTAAAAATTGGCCTCTTTGGGCAAATGAGTGTAAATCGGGCGAAAGCTATATATGAGAGCTATATCTAAATCTGAACCGATTTGGCTGGTATTTTGCAAGTTTTTCGAGACCCATAAAATATTCGGATGTACGGAATTTGAGGAAGATCGGTTGATATACACGCCAATTATGACCAGATCGGCGAAAAATATATATGGCAGCTATATCTAAATCTGAACCGATTTTTTCCAAAATCAATAGGGATCGTCTTTGAGCCGAAACAGGATCCTATACCAAATTTTAGGACAATCGGACTAAAACTGCGAGCTGTACTTTGCACACAAAAATACATCAACAGACAGACAGACGGACAGACAGACGGACAGACAGACGGACATCGCTAAATCGACTCAGAATTTAATTCTAAGCCGATCCGTATACTAAAAGGTTGGTCTATGATTACTCCTTCTTGGCGTTACATACAAATGCACAAACTTATTATACCCTGTACCACAGTAGTGGTGAAGGGTATAAATATGTGAAATATTTAAATCTGAAGCAATTTTAAGAAAACTTCGCAAAAGTTTATTTATGATTTATCGCTTATATGTATTAAAAGTTTAGGAAAATTAGAGTCATTTTTATAACTTTTTGACTAAGCAGTGGCGATTTTTCAAGGAAAATGTTGGTATTTTGACCATTTTTGTCGAAATCAGAAAAACATATATATGGGAGCTATATCTAAATCTGAACCGATTTCAACCAAATTTGGCACGCATAGCAACAATGCTAATTCTCTCTGTGCAAAATTTCAACAAAATCGGAGTTAAAAATTGGCATCTGTGGTCATATGAGTGTAAATTGGGCGAACGATATATATGGGAGATATATCTAAATCTGAACCGATTTCAACCAAATTTGGCACGCATAGCTATAATGCTAATACTACTCCCTGTACAAGATTTCAACTAAATCGGAGCAAAAAAATTGGCCTCTGTGGTCATATGAGTGTAAATCGGGCGAAAGCTATATATGGGAGCTATATCTAAATCTGAACCGATTTCAACCAAATTTGGCACGCAAAGCTACAATGCTAATTCTACTCTCTGTGGAAAATTTCAACTAAATCGGAGCAAAAAATTGGCCTCAGTGGTCATATAAGTGTAACTCGGCGAAAGCTATATATGGGAGCTATATCTAAATCTAAACCGATTCCAACCAAATTTGGCACGCATAGCTAAAATACTAATTCTACTCCCTGTGCAAAATTTCAATTAAATAGGAGTAAAAGATTGGCCACTGTGGTCATATGAGTGTAAATCGGGCGAACGATATATATGGGAGCTATATACAAATCTGAACCGATTGAAATAAAATTTGGCACACTTGACTATAGTACTAATTGTTCTTCTTGTGCAAAATTGTAAGCAAATTAAGGTAAAACTCTGGCTTCTGGGGCGATATAAGTCCATATCGGACGAAATATATATATGAGAGCTATATCTAAATTTAAACCGATTTTTCAATAGGGTTCTATTCTGAGCCAAAACACATACTTGTGCCAAATTTGAAGTCGATTGGACTAAAACTGCGACCTCGACTTCACGGACAGACGGACATGGCTATATCGACTCGCGATCCCACCCTCATCATTTTTGCCAAAGACACCATGTGTCTATGTCGTCTCCTTCTGAGTGTTGCAAACATATGCACTAACTTATAATACCCTGTTCCACAGTGTGGCGCAGGGTATAAATAGGAAAATTTTACATAAATGAAGCATAAAGATTTACTAAATTCGTGTCTCCCACAAAATAGTTAAGAATTTTTTAAGATTTGTAAATTTTACCTATAATGCGTCCATACTAAAGTTCGTATGGCACTAAAAATATTTTTGCAATTTTGAACTCTAATTTTTTCCTTCCGCTACAAAATTTACTTTTACAAGTGACCAAAAATTAATTATGTCTAATAAACTTTCTTGAATTTTTCGAAAAATGTTTACTTATTTTTGTAAAATCGTTGCGATGTACAGTTTAGTTAAAATTTTCTAAAATTAATCTAATTTTTCTAAAATTAGCAGAAAATACCCTTCCTGGTGGGATCAATGTTTCTTGAGTGTAATTACACGAAAAGAAGGTTAGGTTAGGTTAGGTGGCAGCCCGGCTCACTTAGACTATTCAGTCCATTGTGATACCACAGTGGTAATCTTCTCTCTTAACAGGCTGATAAGTCCCCGGTCTGACACATAAAAGGTGATACGGTCAAAATTTGTTCAATATAAACTTGACGTATTTCTTTCAATTTTGCATTTAAAAACCTGAACACCCCTCATTTTGAAGGTGTGTGTGTGTAGAATGTTACTTCTATTTTGATTTTGGAATTCACTCTTCAGTTGTCAAAATGCCGTCCAAGCAAGAAGAGCAGCGTATCAAAATTTTGCTCGCGCATCGCGAAAATCCGAGCTACTCGAACGCAAAGCTGGCAAAATCGCTAAAAGTTGCCAAATCAACCGTTACAAATGTAATTAAAGTGTTTGGGGAACGTTTGTCGACAGCCAGGAAGTCTGGATCGGGGGGAAATCGAAAACCGGAAGCCACTGAGACGACAAAGAGAGTTGCCGGTAGTTTCAAGCGAAACCCTAACCTCTCTCTCCGAGAAGCCGCAAATAAGCTGGGTGTATCGTCTACAACCGTGCATCGAGCCAAAAAACGAGCCGGACTATCGAATTACAAGAAGGTAGTGATGATAAACAAAATACGACGGCCAAAGCCCGATACCGGAGGCTGTACACGACGATGCTGACGAAGTTGGACTGCGTGGTAATGGACGACGAAACCTACGTCAAAGCCGATTACAAGCAGCTTCCGGGACAGGAGTTTTATACGGCAAAAGGAAGGGGAAAGGTCGCAGATATTTTCAAGCACATAAAACTAAGTTCGCAAAGAAATATCTGGTTTGGCAAGCCTGTGGCTTGAGAAGCAGCATTTTCATAGCTTCCGGGACTGTCAACCAAGAAATTTACGTGAAAGAGTGTTTGAATAAACGTCTGCTGCCTTTCCTGAAGAAACGCGGTTGTTCCGTACTGTTTTGGCCGGATTTGGCATCTTGCCATTACGGTAAAAAGCCCATGGAGTGGTACGCCGCCAACAACGTGCAGGTGGTTCCCAAGGACAAGAACCCTCCCAACACGCCAGAGCTTCGCCCAATTGAGAAATACTGGGCTATTGTCAAGCGGAACCTTAAGAAGACCAAAAAAACTGCTAAGGACGAGCAGCAGTTCAAGGCAAACTGGCTTTCTGCGGCGAAGAAGGTGGACAAGGTGGCTGTACAAAGTCTGACGGCAGGTGTCAAGCGTGAGGCCCGGCAATTCGGATTTGGAAAAGCGAAAGCCTAACTGAATATTTTTCCTGAATTTTATACTAATTGAACTTGAAAAAGAAATTTAATTTGATTTTTTAAATAAACGATTTCACCGATTTACACGCGTTTTCCCTTGACCAAATTTTGACCATATCACCCTTTAGATGGCGTCGCTAGTATTAAATGCATATTATTTTTATATAGTACCAACCTTTTAATGATTCGTGTCAAAATTTGACGTCTGTAAGTCAATTAGTTTGTGAGATAGAGCGTCTTTTGTGAAGCAACTTTTGTTATTGTGAAAAAAAAATGAAAAAAGGAATTTCGTGTTTTGATAAAATGCTGTTTTCTGAAGGGAAAAAATACGGTGGAAGCAAAAACTTGGCTTGATAATGAGTTTCCAGACTCTGCCACAGGGAAATCAACAATATTTGATTGGTATGCAAAATTCAAGCGTGGTAAAATGAGCACGGAGGACGGTGAACGCAGTGGACGCCCGAAAGAAATCCACAAAATGATTTTGAATGACCGTAAAATGAAGTTGATCGAGATAGCAGAGGCCTTAAAGATATCAAAGGAACGTGTTGGTCATATCATTCATCAATATTTGGATATGCGGAAGCTCTGTGCAAAATGGTTGCCGCGCGAGCTCACATTTGACCAAAAACAACAACGCGTTGATGATTCTGAGCGGTGTTTGCAGCTGTTAACTCGTAATACACCCGAGTTTTTCCGTCGATATGTGACAATGGATGAAACATGGCTCCATCACTAACATACACTCCTGAGTCCAATCGACAGTCGGCTAAGTGGACAGCGACCGGTGAACCGTCTCCGAAGCGTGGAAAGACTCAAAAGTCCGCTGGCAAAGTAATGGCCGCTGTTTTTTTGGGATGCGCATGGAATAATTTTTATCGATTATCTTGAGAAGGGAAAAACCATCAACAGTGACTAGCGCTTGATGGTCAAAATCACGGCAAAACGGCCCCATATGAAGAAGAAAAAAGTGTTGTTCCACCAAGACAACGCACCGTGCCACAAGTCATTGAGAACGATGGAAAAAATTCATGAACTAGGTTTCAAATTGCTGCCCCGCCCACCGTATTCTCCAGATCTGGCCCCCAGCGACTTTTTCTTGTTCTCAGACCTCAAAAGGATGCTCGCAGGGAAAAAATTAAGCTGCAATGAAGAGGTGATCGCCGAAACTGAGGCCTATTTTGAGGCAATACCGAAGGAGTACTACCAAAATGGTATCACAAAATTGGAAGGTCGTTATAATCGTTGAATCGCTCTTGAAGGGAACTATGTTGAATAATAAAAACGAATTTTGACAAAAAAAATGTGTTTTTCTTTTTTAGACTGGGGACTTATCAGCCAACCTGTTATTTACCTATACTCTAATACATCTGTATCGCCCGATAACTCATAAATGCGCATATGCGTAATTGCATATATTTAAATATTTTTCATATTTTTTACTAATATTCTGTTACGCCCTGGATCTTAGCCTATTTAAATTTTAATTGTAGAGATTGTGTAGAAGTGTAAAAAAAATTGTCCAAGTCTGTTCAGATATAAATACATATGTATGACAATATAAACGTTTATACACTCTTAGAAAAATATGTTTTTCATATGTTCCGATATAAACAAAATGTGTTTCGGGCACGATTTTAAACCACAATATATTTAAGTGCGAACATGTAATTTTCCTAAACTAACACTAAATGTTTGGGACATCTATGTTGATATGTTAGAATATATTATGTTTGGGGCATGAATGTTTCATAAAAACATATGTGTGAATGCAAACATATATAAATTTACAAATTTCGACTTAACATACATCTGTTGTGATATTTTATTCAAAGCGACAGAGAGAGTATAGAGAAAGAAATAGAGATGAAAACCGGGAGAGTTGACAAAAGATATCAACATAACACAGCGAAAGAATCAAAAGAGAACAATTTCTATGAAACCGCTTGTATGTTGTTTCGGAAAACTGATTTATGATAAGGCCAAAAATTTGATATGCTTAAATCTAAATATTATTTAATTTGAATAAAGAGAATAGACATTCGGAACCAAGAGAATAGACATTTGAAAAACAAACAGCATATGTTTTCGCCTTGAGAGCAGCATTTTATGTATGTGTGGACATGAGTTTCGTTTATTATTTTGGCATTATGGGCACAATTTTTTTCTTGGTTCGTTAAAAGAAATCAGGGGTCTTCATAAAAATAACGAGAGGGCACTATACTCTTTTTAGAGTTGGGACAGTAAAATGAAATAAGGAGGAAATAGTGAAAAATTACATAGTAAAATGTATAAAAACAAGTCCACGATGAGTTGACGGACACCTTCAAATATAAAAGCGGGCATTAAGTTCGAGTTTTACAGCTAAAACAATTTAAAAAGTTTATTTTCTTTAAAATGAATTATTAAAGAAAAATAAAAGGCATTTTAGAGCGATGATGTTAAATGCTAGTAAAAAACTGTTCACGCCTAAATAAATTTATGTTTATATTATAAAATTATTTATGTATGTTTCTACTCGACTCCACGTTCTTCTTTTGTTACAAAATTGTTATTTTTGCAATAAAAAATAATATTTTATCAAAAAATCAGTCAATTTCGTTTATATCAAGCACTGCTACTGACTATAAATCTTTAATAACCCACATTTCGAAGTTTCATTATAAAAATTTAATATAGTATAAATATAAATTTGTAAATTAAAAAAAAAGTGTTCGGTCGGAGCAGGGATTGAACCCACGACCCTTTGCATGCAAGGCAGACATGCTAACCACTGCTCCACGTGGCAAACAAACGTATGTTTCTGTTAAATAATGTTATGTTTGCATGGGCTCGTGGGCGTTGCAAACTATGCTATATAAATGTAACTTATAACGATAATTATCTACTTGTGACTGTAACAGCTACGTAGCCCAGTGGTAGTGTGTTGGCTTATAAACTGTATGGTCCTCGGTTCGATTCTCCGTGCAGGCGAAAGGTAAAATTTAAAAAAAATTATAAAAGTGAATAATTTCTTCAACATTATTTGTATTACAGAAAAAGGTGCCAAGAACTAAAATATTTCGTGGAAGTTAAAATTACGAGTATGTTAGGCAATGAGCACAATCGTCTTTGGGAAAAATTCTTCCAAGCATATATTTTTTGGGCTCAAAATGCTTCCAAACATATAATATGTTCACATAAGACAAACATATGAGTGTTTCGGTAGTATCCAATAATATATGTGCTTACTGCAAAATATGATTGGAACATATGTTAGAGAAGCGATTTTTTTTGAGGGTGTATATAATAAAATTTTTGGTCTACACTGTGGTGAAGGGGGGTATAATATAGTCGACCTCGACCGACTTTAGACTTTCCTTACTTGTTTTTAACTGTGTCTAGTCTAACAGAGAACCTAGTCCTCATTTATACACCCTCAAAAAAAAAAATCGCTTCTTTAACATATGTTCCAAACATATTTTGCAGGAAGCACATATATTATTGCATACTGCCGAAACATTAATATGTTTGTTTTATGTGAACATATTATATGTTTGGAAGCATTTTGAGCCAAAAATATTATATGCTTGGAAGAATTTTTCCCAAACACGATTGTGCTCATTCCCTAACATACTCGTAATTTTCACTTCCACGAAATTTTTTAGTTATTGGCACCTTTTTCTGTAATACAAATAATGTTGAAGAAATTATTCACTTTTATAAATTTTTTAAATTTTACCTTTCGCCTGCACGGAGAATCGAACCGAGGACCATACAGTTTGTAAGCCAACACACTATCCACTGGGCTACGTAGCTGTTATAGTCACCAGTAGATAATTATCGTTTTAAGTTACATTTATATAGCATAGTTTGCAGCGCCCACGAGCCCATGCAAACATAACAATATTTAACAGAAACATACATTTGTTTGCCACGTGGAGCAGTGGTTAGCATGTCTGCCTTGCATACAAAGGGTCGTGGGTTCAATCCCTGCTCCGACCGAACATTTTTTTTTTTTTTTTTTTAAATTAAAACATTTATATTTATACTATATTAAATTTTTTTAAATGAAACTTCGAAATGTGTGTTTTTAAAGATTTATAGTCAGTAACAGTGCTTGATATAAACGAAATTGACTGATTTTTGGACAAAATATTATTTTTTATTGCAAAAATAACAACTTAAAAAAAACTGTTTTTGTACAAAACTTTAAAATTTGGAAGGAAATCAAAAACTAACAAAAGAAGAACGTGGAGTCGAGTATAAACATACATACATAATTTTATAATAAAGGGTGATTTGTTAAGAGCTTGATAACTTTAAAAAAAAAAACGCCTAAAATTTGCAAAATCTCATCGGTTCTTTATTTGAAACGTTAGATTGGTCCATGACATTTACTTTTTGAAGATAATTTCATTTAAATGTTGACCGCGGCTGCGTCTTAGGTGGTCCATTCGGAAAGTCCAATTTTGGGCAACTTTTTCGAGCATTTCGGCCGGAATAGCCCGAATTTCTTCGGAAATGTTGTCTTCCAAAGCTGGAATAGTTGCTGGCTTATTTCTGTAGACTTTAGACTTGACGTAGCCCCACAAAAAATAGTCTAAAGGCGTCAAATCGCATGATCTTGGTGGCCAACTTACCGGTCCATTTCTTGAGATGAATTGTTCTCCGAAGTTTTCCCTCAAAATGGCCATAGAATCGCGAGCTGTGTGGCATGTAGCGCCATCTTGTTGAAACCACATGTCAACCAAGTTCAGTTCTTCCATTTTTGGCAACAAAAAGTTTGTTAGCATCGAACGATAGCGATCGCCATTCACCGTAACGTTGCGTCCAACAGCATCTTTGAAAAAATACGGTCCAATGATTCCACCAGCGTACAAACCACACCAAACAGTGCATTTTTCGGGATGCATGGGCAGTTCTTGAACGGCTTCTGGTTGCTCTTCACTCCAAATGCGGCAATTTTGCTTATTTACGTAGCCATTCAACCAGAAATGAGCCTCATCGCTGAACAAAATTTGTCGATAAAAAAGCGGATTTTCTGCCAACTTTTCTAGGGCCCATTCACTGAAAATTCGACGTTGTGGCAGATCGTTCGGCTTCAGTTCTTGCACGAGCTGTATTTTATACGGTTTTACACCAAGATCTTTGCGTAAAATCTTCCATGTGGTCGAATAACACAAACCCAATTGCTGCGAACGGCGACGAATCGACATTTCACGGTCTTCAGCAACACTCTCAGAAACAGACGCAATATTCTCTTCTGTACGCACTGTACGCATTCGTGTGGTTGGTTTAATGTCCAATAAAGTAAACTGAGTGCGAAACTTGGTCACAATCGCATTAATTGTTTGCTCACTTGGTCGATTATGTAGACCATAAATCGGACGTAAAGCGCGAAACACATTTCGAACCGAACACTGATTTTGGTAATAAAATTCAATGATTTGCAAGCGTTGCTCGTTAGTAAGTCTATTCATGATGAAATGTCAAAGCATACTGAGCATCTTTCTCTTTGACACCATGTCTGAAATCCCACGTGATCTGTCAAATACTAATGCATGAAAATCCTAACCTCAAAAGAATCACCCTTTATAAACATAAATTTATTTAGGAGTGAACATTTTTTTACTAGCATTTAACACCATCGCTCTAAAATTCCTTTTATTTTTCTTTAATAATTCATTTTAAAGAAAATAAACTTTTTAAATTGTTTTAGCTGTAAAACTCGAACTTAATGCCCGCTTTTATATTTGATGGTGTCCGTCAACTCCTCGTGGACTACTTTTTAATAAAGAGGAACTAAAGTTTGTTTTTTACATTTTACTGTGTAATTTTTCACTATTTCCTCCTTATTTCATTTTACTGTCCTAACTCTAAAAAGAGTATAGTGCCCTTTCGTTATTTTTATGAAGATCCCTGATTTATTTTAACGAAAAATTGTGCCCATAATGCCAAAATGATAAACAAAATACATGTTCACACATGCATAAAATGCTGCTCTCAAGGCGAAAACATATGCTGTTTGTTTTTCAAATGTCTATTCTGTTGGTTCCGAATGTCTATTCTCTTTATTCAAATTAAATAATATTTAGACTTAAGCATATCAAATTTTTAGCCTTATCATAAAACAGTTTTCCGAAACAACATACAAGCGGTTTCACAGAAATTGTTCTTTTTTCATTCTCTCGCTTTGTTGTGTTGATATCTTTCGTCAACCCTCGCGGTTTCCATCTCTATTTCTTTCTCTATACTCTCTTTTTATCGCTCTCTGAATAAAATATCACAACATATATATGTTTACTCGAACTTTGTTAATTTATATATGTTTACATTCACACATATTATTTTTATGAAACATTCATGCCCCAAACATAATATATTCTAACATATTAACATAGATGTCCCAAACATTTAGTGTTAGTTTAGGAACATTACATGTTCGCACTTAAATATATTGTGGTTTAAAATCGTGCCCGAAATACATTTTGTTTATATCGGAACATATGAAAAACATATTTTTCTAACAGTGTAGTGGGATTTTTTTTCCAAATTCTTTGCAACAGAGCCTATGGTAATGGTACTCAGTTCAACCAAATTCAAAGTGTTACTATTAGCTCTTGTTATTTTCTCTATAGAGGATTTAAATATTCGATATACTCAACCATACAAAATTTCCATTTTAATTTCCTTTTCCAATGTTCAATAAAATTAAAATCGCATTCAGTGCAAAAATCTCTACAACAACAAGGGGGAGTATGTTATAGAAAACGAACATGGGCCAACTACAACTGTTCCACCTTGAGTGGACAACTTAACTGAAATTCCTGAAAACAATTGTCAAATGTTAATGTCAACTAAACTTACAAGATTTCTTTTCATTCTATTGCAGATTGTTTCACTAAGCCCAAGGAGAAGTTGAAGGCAAGGACGATTTAAAAACCATCAACAAACTCAACTTCACGACCAATGTATAACATACACCCTTCGGCCAATATTCTTGGAAAGGACAATAAAAGTGAATCAATTTAGTGTGGTTGAAGGAGCTTTGTGGTCGATAGTAACAAAAAACATAGAAAAAAGTCAACAACAAGAATTTCTCATGTTAACATTGATGAGAACAATAAAGGTAGCTGGAACAGCAACATCATAGCCAACACCAACAATCTCAATTGGAGGACCATCCGACGAAGCATAGGTATTTTCTAAAAGAATGACAACAAGAATCATGAGTTCGGTTTATACAAGCACTTCATCCATGGAGCATGATGATGATTCGAATCGGGGAGTTGGCGACAATGCCAACTTACGACGAACATCATCAGCAGAGTCAGCAAAGACAACAACGACCACAATTACCTCAGATCCGGGCATTTTATGCTTCCATCATTGCAATGTGAAAGTTTTCTGTTTTACATTGCCACACATTTGTCCACAATGTAGAACACCATTGGACACATATCCCAGTGGAGGAGATGGCGGTAGTGGCACTGGAGGTGGTGGTCAAAGCGGTAGTCGTGGCCATAACAAACGACACAAAACTAAGAAAAGGACTACGACAACAAATAATTCCCTAGCTGCAATCACTAAAGGACACCAACTACTCAAGAACAATACCAACAACAACAGCAAAGGCAATAGCAGTAGTAGCAGCAGCAATGGTGACGTTAATACTGACAATAATCGTAAGGATAATGCTGAGCACAATGATCTGGATAGTGACCATCACTATGGTGATACTAAAAGGGATGAAGAGAATGACGTTGACGACGATGATGATGATGGTGAGGATTCCA